>NW_028123204.1:0-260738 GCF_965194805.1 Balaenoptera borealis
TAAATATTTATTAACGTTGGTCTCAAACATATTTAGCATGCTTTCAAAGAACATTCGGGTTGAAAGAATGCATAAATTATATTTGGCGTTTGGGGCTAAGGCATAAGAAATATACTTGCCATGGACTTTGAAAAAAAAATGTATGTTTCATTATAAAAAGGATACATTGGAAAGACAGAAATTGCTACCTTACAAAGTTCTTTTTTTTAAATTATTATTTATTTATTTATTTATTTATTTAGTTTTGTCTGTGTTGGGTCTTCGTTTCTGTGCGAGGGCTTCCTCTAGCTGCGGCAAGTGGGGGCCACTCTTCATCGCGGTGCGTGGGCCTCACTATCATGGCCTTTCGTTGCGGAGCACAGGCTCCAGACGCGCAGGCTCAGTAGTTGTGGCTCACGGGCCTAGTTGCTCCGCGGCATGTGGGATCTTCCCAGACCAGGGCTCGAACCCGTGTCCCCTGCATTGGCAGGCAGATTCTCAACCACTGCGCCACCAGGGAAGCCCTGGGTTTTTTTTTAATTGAAGTATAGTTGATAGAATGTTGTGTTAGTTTCAGGTGTACAGCAAAGTGATTCAGCTATACATATATATATTCTTTTTCAGACTCTTTTCCATTATAGGTTATTACAAGATACTGAATGTAGTTCCCTGTGCCATACAGTAGGTCCTTGTGTTTATCTATTTTATATATAATGGTGTGTATCTGTTAATCCCAAACTCCTAATTTATCCCTCCCCACGTTTCTCCTTCGGTAGCCATAAGTTTGTTTTCTATGTCTGTGAGTCTATTTCTGTTTTGTAAATCAGTTCATTTGTATCATTTTTTTAGATTCCATGTATAAGTGATACCATGTAATATTTGTCTTTCTCTGTCTGACTCACTTCACTTAGTATGATCATCTCTAGGTCCGTCCATGTTGCTGCAAATGGCATTATTTCATTCTTTTTCATGGCTGCATAATATACCATTGTGTATATATTGATATATACCACATCATCTTTATCCATTCATCTGTGGACGGACATTTAGGCTGCTTCCATGTCTTGGCTATTGTAAGTAGTGCTGGAGTTTGTTTTTTAAAAAAGCATATAAACTATACAATTCCTAGTTAATATATCATGATACTAAAATCCAGAATTTGGGGGCAGTGCACAGGTCTCTGCTTTATGTGCTTTGTTGAATGAGACATTGAGAATCTAATATATATTAAGTGCTCCACTGGAAATGTCTTATTAAACAAAACAGCACATAGGGGAGACTAGAACAGCGTCAGGCCACAGAGGACTTTCCACCTGCCACCAGCTCACTCTGCAAAAGGATGGATGTGAAACCCACAGACCTCTGGCATGCCAGTATCAGACAGCTGTAAGGAGTGTTTACTACTGCCCAGAAGTCTCCGAAATTCTTGGAAGGGGCTACTGGTGATGTTTCAGCGCCATGAGTTTAGATCCCACGGCAAGTGTGGGGAAACCACTCTTAGCCAAAAGGAAAGTCTAGCCAATCAGCCAACATCTGCAACTGACTCAACTTTGTAGCTGTCTCGTTGCCTGGGTCCACATAATTAAGGGAAAATGCTACATGCTCTAGCAATATTAGCAAAGCTGGGGTCTTAATATATATTCCTAGAGAGTTCTAAGGACCCAGGAAACATCACCTCTACTGGAAAAGTTGACCGTCAGCTTTTTGAACTGACAGTAGAGGGATGATTGGGCGGGTTTAGGACTTTAGGAGCCCCAAACGCCTGAAATTCCAGGTGGCAGTGCACTGTCATTAATATCCCCTGGTTTTAGCTCTTTGGGAGATACCTTTTCTGAGGGTTTTATACATTATTTTTGATTTATTTTAGTATTCCTACTTCTAGTCAAAGTCAAGACCAGGAAATGTAGAGATATGCTATGAGGTGGTTCTCGGGCTTTGTTTGAAATCTACTAAAAATTCCGTCATTCGTTCAGTGACTTTCACTGTGTACCATGCATCCGTGAGTAGTACTGCTATGGGTGCCCCTATGGAGCTGACATTCTTTGTTTAATATACTTATTTAATTATTTATTTGGCTGCGCTGGGTCTTAGTTGTGGCACGTGGGATCTTTTAGTTGCAGCATGCGAACTCTTAGTTGTGGCATGTGGGATCTAGTGCCCTGACCAGGGATCGAACCCGGGCCCCCCTGCACTTAGCCACTGGACCACCAGGGAAGTCCCTGGAGCTAACATTCTACCGGGGGGTTGGGGGGGGGGGCGGGAGACAGACCAACGAATACACACTGTCCGCACAGTAGTAAATGTTGTGGAGAATTGTAGAGGCCAGAGGGGGGCAGGGCTTGCCGGTATGTGCGGCAGTTTCAAAAGGGTGTTTGGAGAAGGCACCACTTATAAAGGGACGGTTGAACAGCGTCCTGGGGAGGTGTGAGGGCTGAGCCCCTGTGTACTGGGGGGAAGTGGGTCCAGGCAGAGGGCTCAGCAGGGCAGAGACCCTAAGACTGGAACCACGTGGTGGAGGAAGAGCAAGGTGGCTGCAGCCAAGGGGCTGAGTGCGAGGGACCGCGAGACAGGTGGGGGGTGGTTGGCGAGGCTTTTTAGGCAATCACGAGGATCTCCACTTTTACTGGTCCTGGGATGGGGCACAGGAAAGTTTGAGCACTGGGGCGGCACACCCTGACTCAAGTGCTCATGCAGCATCGTCTCGGTGCTGTGGAAGCAAGAAGCAGGAGATGCTGCAGCGCTCAGCAAGAGATGATCCCGGCTTTGGGACCAGCGGCCAGCAGTGGAGGTGGTGAGAAGTCATCTGAAGATGGGAGGATAGATTTGCAGTGAATTGTGCTGTGGTACAAAAGCGGGTGGGAGGCACAGGGGCTTGCAGGGTACCATGTGCTTGGGTTCAGCTGGGGTCAGAAGGTGAAAGAAAGGCTCAGGCAAGAGCCTGAGGGTGTAGGGCGATGACTGTGTTCATGCATCTCGGAATTAAGGTGACTTGCTTGCTTTGCACAGTGGGCCGTCTGCTGAAGAGTATTGTCACACCCGCTCTGTGTTCTGCGTGATGCTTTTAGGTCAGCCTTAGAGTTCAGAGCTTTGTCCCAACTCTGCTCGCTGATGAACAGAGAAGATTCTTGTGATTTGGTGGTTTCCAAGAGAAATCCCAGCAAAGTGTGGATGGAGGTGGGGGCAGAGAGAATTGCTTTAGTCCCTCAAAGAGACTGTTTATAACAGTAGAACACAGTGAGAGCAACTAGGACAGCTTCTTCAAGAAGCACATATTCTTTCTTCCCTTGTAAGAGGCACTTACTCTCCAAAGAAATCTTTTTTTTTTTTCCTTACTGGAAATATTTCACTGCTTTGATTTTATTTTTTAATTCATTGTCTTCAAAGTTTGCTCTTTCAGAATTCATTTGCTTACCATATAATCTATGACTATTTCAGAAGATTGAAATTAGGTTTGTTTTGTGGCTTCTACTTTTAAACCAAGAAGTGGGTTCAGAATTGGTGATGGAAGAGAACTTGAAATAGGATAGCTTATTGGGAACATTGATTTGGGCCCTTTTCTTCTAGTGTTACTTTTTAGCTTATCTCTTTCAGAATATGCCTGATTTCCTTCTCGTGAGATACCACATGTCTAAGGATCCAGTTGTTACTTAATTTTTCTTTGTTTACTGATAAATATGCTGTATGCTTTTGTTCTTTTAAAAAGCAATTTTATTGAGGTATAAAACACTCACAATAAAATACATCCAATTTAAGTATAGAGTTTGAGTTTTGACAAAAGTGTGCACCCGCGTACCTGTTACCACGATCCATATATGGACCATTTCCATCACTTTAAAAAGTACACTCTGGGCCCGTTTCTAAATAGCTCATCCCACCCAGCCCCAGGCAAACACTGATCTGCTTCTGCTTCCAGTCACAATAGATTATATTTGCCTTTTCTAGAACATCCTATCAATAGAATCAAATCCTATGCACTCTTTTGGGTCTGGCCCCTTTGCCTCAGCACCATGTTCTTCCTTGAGGTTCATTATCATGTTGCTTGTGTTGGGGTTTTTGTTTCTTTTATTGCTGAATAGTATTCCAATGTATGGACTTATTAACACACTTCACTTTTCATGGACATCGGGTTGTTTCCAGTTCAGGGAAATTATGAGTAAAGCTGCTATGGATATTTTTCATCAAGTCTTGTTGTGAACAAATGCTGTCATTTCTCTTTGGTAAGTGCCTAGGAGAGGCATTGTTGCATCTCCTGTGATAGGTACACACGGTATTTTTTTGTTTTTTGGTCGTACCATGCAGCTTGCGGGATCTTAGTCCCCCGACCAGAGATTGAACCTGTGCCCCCTGCAGTGGAAGCATGGACCCCTAACCACTTACCGCCAGGGAATTCCCAGTACACACACATTATGATTGTTATGTCATCTTGATGAATCTACCACTTTTATCATGATGAGAAGTCTGTCCTGGTAATAATATATTTGTTCTGACGTCTACTTTGTCTAATATTGTTATAATCACTCGAGCTTTCTTGATATTGGTGTTTGCATGGTATGTCTGTTCTCTGACCTCTGCCTTGTAATTAGACTATTTAGACCATTTACACTTGAATAATTACCAGTTTAGTTGGATTTAAATCTCGTATGTATTATTTGTTTCCTTGTTGCTTTTTTCTTCTCCAGTCTTCTTTTGGATTGAGTATATCCTAGTAAGTTGTCATCACCACTGGCTTATAATAGCTATATAGCTCTTCATTTCATTTATTTTTCTGGTGTTTCCAGGCACCTCGTCTTCCGTGAACTCCTGGTGCCTTTGCCTCGGCAGGACCACCATGGTCTGCTTGGGTCCCCCTCCCAGCACCACATTTCAGAAAGTGCCTCCAGGCGAAGAGCTGACGCAGCCTGGGGTCCTCCTAGCTTGCTTCCCTTCTTTCAGGGACTCTAGCCCCTTCTGTGTCTGAAAACAGTTACTTCATATACTTTGTCCAGTTTTCTGGTTGTTATTGTGGGAGCTTAGGTTCGGCTCTGGTTACCATATTATGTTCTGAAGTGTAATTTTATTTTTGAAATAAAGTATTTGGTTCTTGGCAGGAGAATGTGTTAAATATGTGAAATTGGGACTGCCTGTAAAACCCTAGATGCATAACACCATTGTTATGACTTCACAAAGTGATGTAAAGATGGTGATGATCAGTTTCCGGCTTAGGCATAGCAGCACGTGTAAACCTCAGAAGCAGAAGCTTTGAAAAGTTCTGTATCAGTCCCGTTTGAATGATAACAGCCCATAATCGAGCCCTTAGGTGCTCAGTGTTCTACATACAGATCTTTTTTAAAAAAAATCATCTTACGTGTGTGTTTTTAAAATTATTTATTTATTTATTTTTGGCTGCGTTGAGTCTTCGTTGCTGTGCACGGGTTTTCTCTAGTTGCGGCGAGCGGGGGCTGCTCTTCGTTGTGGTGTGAGGGCTTCTCACTGTGGTAGCTTCTCTTGTTGCAGAGCACGGGCTGTAGCACGCGGGCTTCAGCAGTTGTGGTGCGTGGGCTTCAGTAGTTGTGGCTCACCGGCTCTAGAGCGCAGGCTCAGTAGTTGTAGTGCACGGGCTTAGTTGCTCCGAGGCATGTGGGATCTTCCCGGACCAGGGCTTAAACCCGTGTCCCCTGCATTGACAGGCGGATTCTTAACCACTGTGCCACCAGGGAAGCCCCTGAGGTTTTAATTTAATTTTAATTCATTTAAATTGAAATAGCCCCATGTGGCTAGTGGCTGCCGTATTAGACAGCAAAACTCCAGGTAGCAAGGGAGCAGGGGTAGAAAGACAGCCCTGTGATGGAGCAGTCAGGGGAGCCTCCCAGCAAAAGACTGACCAGCCTCTTGCCTCACTGTGGCAGGGGAAGCCCCAGGCTGGAAATGGCAAATACTTGGCACAGGCACCACTCCGAACCATTCCTGCGCCCATGGCAGACACTGCTAGTCAATCACCACACACTTTCTTGCTAGTTCAGCCATAGCTCAGGATCCTTCTCAATACAACACTCCAGGCAGTCCCCAACTACAGATCAGTAGATGCTAGCATTTGAGAGAAATATTACTGGTCATCCCTAGGCCAGGAGGCCCATCTGGGAGGTCCAGGATCTCACCAGGCTGTAAGGTGGCTGGCAAGGGACGTGTGGCCAACCTGGGTCAGTGAGGCAACCACAAATATGGAGAGTGGAGAGGCAATGTGCTGGAGGAGCCAAGATTTTTCTATTTCTTCAAGAAACACTCAGAGCATGATTTAGGGAGAGAGGAAGGGGGTGGGGGGAGAGGTGAAGACTTGTCAAAGCCAGCTGATGTGCAAAGCATTTGGAGATTTTTATTGAGCTGGGTGCAATATTGTGATTTATGAAGAAAAATACATATTTGGTCATTCAGACCAAAAATATATATTTGGCCATCTCCCACGTGGCCCAAACCTTAAAATATTTACATTTTCGCCCTTTTTGGAAAAAAAAAATTTGCGGACCCTTATTCTAGAGAGGGTTCTGAATTGCCCACAAAAGTGGACTTGCTGGATTAAAGGAAATATGCATTGAAAATTTCAGCAGATGCTGCCCTTCATACTTGCACTAGCAGTGTATGAGATTGCCTGTTCCCCAGTATCCTCACCAACACAGAGTAATATCAGACTTTTCCATGTGGCCAATTTGATAGGTGAAAATGGTATTTCACTATCGTTTTAATTGTACTTACCTTATTAGCAGTAAGATTTAGTATTAGGCAGTAGGTATAATAAAATATATATTTGGTCTTTGTCCCTCATTCCTGGCACAAAACTTCTAAACCCCGTGGAATTTCCAGATAGGAGTGTCTTTTGATATTCATAACAAAACCCTTTCAACCACACCTGAGTTTGTGTTAATGAGGTGACTTTTGGAAAGCCCCTAAGGAAGGGGCTGGTTGCCAGGGGAACCAACCAGAATTAGAGGATTGGAACTTTCAGTCTCTTCCACCCTCCCCCCCACCCCCTTGAAGGGGAGAGGGGCTTGAGGTTGAATCAGTTAATCCTGTCTACATAACGAAGCTTCAGTGAAATTAAAAGAATGGAGTTTGGGGCTTCCCTGGTGGCGCAGTGGTTGAGAGTCTGCCTGCCAATGCAGGGGACGCGGGCTCGAGCCCTGGTCTGGGAAGATGCCACATGACACGGAGCAAGTGGGCCCGTGAGCCACAACTGCTGAGCCTGCGCGTCTGGAGCCTGTGCTCCGCAACAAGAGAGGCCGCGATGGTGAGAGACCCGCGCATCGCGATGAAGAGTGGCCCCCGCTTGCCACAACTAGAGAAAGCCCTTGCACAGAAACGAAGACCCAACACAACTAAAATAAATAAATAAATAAATAATTTTTAAAAAAAGTTCTTCAAAATTATTAAAAAAAAAAAAAAAGAATGGAGTTTGGAGAGCTTCTGGATTGGTGTACCCAGGGAGGTGCCAGGTGGGACAGCATGGAAGCTTTGCACCCCTTTCCCCATACCTTGCCCTGTGCGTCTCTTCCATATGGCTGTTCCTGAGTTAGATCTTTTTATAATAAACTGGTAATCTAGAAAGGAAAAAAAAATATTATATATATATATATATATATTTGGTCATCTCATATATATTTGGCTTTCCAAAAGTCACCTCATTAACATAACAAAAGGCACCTTTTTTAAAAAATTAATTTTATTTGAGCGTAGTTCTGCTGTACAGCAAAGTGAATCAGCTATACATATACATATATCCCCTCTTTTTTGGATTTCCTTCCCATTTAGGTCACCACAGAGCATTGAGTAGAGTTCCCTGTGCTATACAGTAGGTTCTCATTAGCCTGGAAGGGCGACGCTGCACTCTCCCCTCCGTTGCCAGGCAGGCTGTGCTTCTGTTACTGCAGCCCAAGGCCCCGAGAGCCTGCTCTGGTTCCTTAGGGGCCCCTGGGAGGGGTGTTTGTCACAGGTCTCTCCGCAAGCCCAGTTCTCTCGACCGTGACTGTCCTCGATTGCGGCGTCTGCTACACGGCCTGGGTCAAAGAGCCTAAAAGTGCGGGGATTGGGACCCAACCTGGTAGGAGGAACTTGAGTCCCGTGATCCCCCTAAGCCCCTGTAACCCTGCGGTGGGCGTGGGTCCCCCTCAAGTCACGCTGCCTCCCACACCCACAGCTTCCTTCTGTCTTTGGCTGAGTCCCCTCTGGTTCCTCAAATGGCCACCAGGTGGGAGCAGAGACCTGCGGTGAGGCTGGGACTGAGGCCTCCTTGAAGATGGGCTAGGAGGGCTCCAGGCAGGGCTGGGGGCCTCTCTCACTGGGGGTCTGGGCTTGCCGGGTGGCTGGGAGCTGGGTGCGTGCCTGGGGGTGCAGGCCTCTTTTGGGGTGAGTGTGCTGTGACTGCGTGGGGTGTAGATGGGCACACCTGTGTGCAGAGGCCTCTGCAGCTGTTGGGTGCGTGTGCCCTTGAGCATGCCCGTGTGCAAGCATGCAGGGGGTACCTGTGTGTGACTGTGGGGCCTGGGTCTGCAGAATCCTCCCTGTTCCCCTGCAGGCCTGAGAAGGCTGACGATTGGGATAGCCTGGCCCTTGAACTTTATGTTTCCAAAGCGGCAGGTGGCTCCGAGGCTCGGACCTCAGGACCCCCTGCCCGCTGCGTTCCCTTAGGCTGTGTCCAGCCAGTGTGGCGGCTTGTCCTACTTTGCCAGGTTTGGGGTCCTGCTGAGCCTTTTTTATTTATTTATTTATTTTAACATCTTTATTGGAGTATACTTGCTTTACAATGGTGTGTTAGTTTCTGCTGTGTAACAAAGTGAATCAGTTATACATATACGTATGTTCCCATATCTCTTCCCTCTTGCATCTCCCTCCCTCCCACCCTCCCTATCCCACCCCTCTAGGTGGTCACAAAGCACCAAGCTGATCTCCCTGTGCTCTGCGGCTGCTTCCCACTAGCTCTCTGTTTGACGTTTGATAGTGTATATATGTCCATGCCACTGTCTCACTTTGTCACATCTTACCCTTCCCCCTCCCCATATCCTCAGGTCCATTCTCTAGTAGGTCTGTGAGCCTTTTGATTTGTGTCAGGATGGGGACTCATTGCTGTTCCTGGGGGCCTCGGGGTAGGAAAGGCCAACAGTGCACTGGGGGTGCTCCTTAGCCCCAGGCTGGGGGTTCGGGGAGGGGGAGGGCCGCCACACCGGAGTTTGTGCCCCTGGTCCTGCCAAGCCACTGGGAGGGTGGATGCTAGCCCACTTGTCACCCGCTTAGCATCCTGGGCTTCCAAGGTCCTCCTCCAGCCAGGCCCGTTTCCCTGCTCCCTTTGGTGCCTTTCTACTGCCCTCACTACCTCCACCGCCCTCTTCCGTTCTCCCTGAAAACCACGCTAAGCAGACATTTGTCAAGGTCACAGTGACCTCCATGCTGCCAAGCCCAGTGGACAATTCTCCGGCCTCCTCTGACTTGACCCTCAGCAGCACTTCAGGGGCTGGTCCTTCCCTCCTCCTGCCATCACTCCCTTCCGCAGCTCAGGAATTCCGCTCTCCTGGTTTTCCTTCTGTCCCGCTGGCCCTCCCTCTCAGCCTCCTTTGCTGGTCCCTGATCTCTCCAAGTCTGGGTGCCCCATCCCTACACCTCTTCTGTCTCCCTCTTTAAACGCCCACTTCCTTGGTGATCTCATCCAAGCTCATGGCTTTCAAATGACTCCCGTTGAGTATAATTTAATTAGTTGGTTTTTTATCATCTGTCTTCTCCCAAAGGAAAGCAAGCTCTACAGGCAGGGCTTTTTTTGTCTTAAGTCAGGTTTATTAAGGTATAATTTACATACAGTTAATGTCACCCTTTTTAGTGTTCACTTCTGTAAGTTTTTGACAAACACGTATAGTTGTGAAACTGTCTCTGCCATCAATTACAGGACAGTTCCCATCACCCCCAAAAGTTCTCCATACCCTTGTGGTCATCCCCTCCCCCATGTCCCGCCCTGGGCAGCCACTAATCTGTTCTTTTGTCCCTTTTCCCTAGTTGTGCCTTTTCTGAAAAGTCATATAAATGGGATTGTACTGCGTGTAACCTTTGGAATCGGCTTCTTCCACTTATCACAATGCACAGCGCATTTGAGATTCACCCATATTGTTGCAGCTGTGAGCCGTTAGTTCTTTTATTCTATTGTATTTTATTGCACAGCTTTGTTTATCTGTTCGGAGGGGGACCAGTTGTCCTGGTTTCCGTGGGAGGGAATGGTTTTTCTGGGACATGGGACTTTCAGTGCTAAAACCAGGGTGGTTGGTTATCTTAGTTCTTTAGTTGAGGGACATTTGGGTTGTTTCTAGGTTGTTGATGATTTTGAATACCTACTCAATATAACCAGTGACAGAGGGTTTTTTGGTGAACACAAATGTCCATTTCTCTTGGGTAAATACCTAGGAGTGGGGTTGCTCAGTTGTATGACGAGTGTACGTATCACTGTAAAAGAGGCTGCCAAGCTGTTCTCCAGAGTGGCTGTATTGTGTAGCATTGTGGGAGAATTCCACTTGCTCTGCATCTTAACCAGAACTTGGTAGTGTGTCAAAAAAATTAAAAACCGGTTTTTTAGCCATCTTAATAGGTATATAATGATATCTCCTCACGGTTGGCAGAGATTTCCTTTATTCGCCTTGAGTAGTGTTGTGCCCCCAGTGCCTGGGTTAGTGCCTGCTATGTAGTAGACACTCAATGAATTTTTTTTTTTTTACTGAGTGAATGAATGTATGGATGGATGAATGAATGAAGTCAAAGGGGCTTCCGGTATCTAAATCTGTTATAGCAAATACATAGCACACGTACCGCCAATTCCCCCATGCCCCATTCTGTTTCCATGGCAGACGTCACTCATCAATTGAGCCATTTTATCCACCTGCTTCATTTCAGACAGGTACGATCCAGTCCTTTGTGTAGCAAGTGAGATGAGCCCCATGAGCTAATGCAGCTTTAGTTCAAGCCTCTCATTGGCTGAAGAAGAGGCCAGGCTCAGAGCAGGGTCCAAGGCTGCCCAAGGACTCACAGCGAGCCAGTGGCAGGACTAGATCTCCAGGCTGGGCTCTCCCCAGAAAAATGCACGACGTCTCTGACAAGGCTGGAGTAGGATGGGAGGCATGGACGTGGATCTGGGCTTGAGGCCGGGTTGGAGCATTGTGGAGTGCTCCCTGGGCCCCGGCCGGGTGGGAAGGCTGATGCCGGCGCTCTTCCTGCAGGTGCCCAGGAGCTGCTGGGATGGCCTACCCGCCCACGTTGGCTCCCTGGCCCAGCGGGCGTACTGGGCTCTGCTGAGCCAGCAGAGGGACCAGAGCATCGTGGCCCTGGGCCAGAGCGGTGCTGGCAAGACCACCTGCTGCGAGCAGGTCCTGGAGCACCTGGTGGGGATGGCAGGCAGTGTGGATGGCAGGGTCTCAGGTACAGTGGTCTCCAGGTGACGTGCAGCTGGGACGTGGTGGGGGCGGTGGCGTGGGGGAAGGGAAGGGAGAGTCAGAGGGGGTGCTGGGCGGCTCTTTCTTATATCTGCTCAGCTAGCGTTCACTGAGCACCTGTGTGCAGACCCTGTGCTGGCTTCTGGGCAGGGCCACCCCTAGTCTGTTGGGTACTTTTGTGTGAATTAGAAACAGGTACTCCTTGCCTAAGACACTCACTGCCACATGTGGAACCGTCGTCACGCATTGACATTGTTAGAACCAAACACTTGACCACCACGTTCTGGGCCATCATCCTAATAAGTATACAGGCCTATGGCTATCTGATATAAATGCTGTGCCCTTAGGTGTGGTGTCCTTGTGCAGCGCACAGCCCACTGGACTGTGCAGAGGACCCGATAAGTAAAAACAAAGACAAGGAGGCACTGACAGCCGGAAGGGAGACTCAGCTGCTCATCTGTGCCAGACTCCAGTGCTCTGCACCGCTTGCTGGCCGAGCTGGGGAGGGGAGAGGCGGAGGGAGCACAGAGAAGGGGCCGGGGGGCTTCCTTGAAGAAATGATGTTTGAGCTGGGCATTAAAGAAAGAGTTTCAACATTGTAAATCAACTATACTTCAATAAAAAATAGTGTCAGTTGGTGATAATAATTACAATATTGATGGGGATCGTGGTAAATGCTTGCTGAGGACTTACGCGCCAGGCTCTATTCCAAGCAGGTTAACTTATTTATTATTTAAAACATCCCTATAAGGTAGACATTATTATTATTTGAATTTTATAGATGAGGCCATTAAAACGCAGGGAGGTTAACCAGCTTGCCCAAGGCCACACAGCTCATACATCCTAGCACCGAGATTCAAACACAGACAGTTTGGCTCCAGAGCTGTTACCCCTGGGCCAGTGTTCTCAATGTATTGTTGCCCCTCTGAGGAGCCTTTTTAGTTGTTCTTTCTCCTAATCGTCTCCCACCGTGAAAAGTTAATGCCATAGATTCACCATATATTTGTTTATGCAGTGTGTGTGTATGTGTGTATATATATACAGACACACACAGACGTGTGTGTGTGTGTGTGTGTGTGTATCTGTGCTCTATTCTATACATAAGAAAGGAAAACTGCCCCCATCCTCAAGAATCAGTTTCTGCCCTCTTGGGGGCAGTATTCCCCCTGCTGAGAATATATGGCCCAGGCAGTATTGCTTTTCTAATAATAACAAACAATACTAACACCACCACATTTGGAGCATGTTCTGAGCACTTTACATTATTAAAGCTTTTAGTCTTTGTGGCAACCACATGAGGTAAGTAAGTACTATTATTACCCCCATCTTATAGATGGGGTATCTGAGGCACAGGGGGGTTAATTTATTCGCTCCAAATCAGGTGACTAACAACGGGGAGAGGCCATATTCAAGCTTGTTTAACCATTGTACTATCCTGCTTCTCCACTGGGCTTATTCCAATGCTTTATTGATCACCTGTTCTGCACCTGGCCCAGGTTAGAGCCCTGTGAGGAGCTGGGGATACAGCAAGGAGAGGCCCTCCCAGAATGTAGATCTGCTGAAAGTGTGTGTTGGGGGAGTGGAAGTCAGGCTAGGCTGTATCCAGGTGCCTAGCACATAGTGGGTGCTTGTTAAATAGTTATGTTAAAAAGCTTGGGACTGCTGGGCTTTTTGAGCTGGCTGTGATGGGCGTTCCCCGAGAGCAGGTCCAAGAATGTTAATGCTCTGCCCTCCTCCTAGACTCCACCAGGCCCAGGAGGCCCTAGGGCAGCCCTTGTCACTCAGATCGTACCAATCCTAGGTGTGTGTATCTCCCCTTCTGGGCTCACTCTTGCTCACCCCGCGCCCCTGCTTGCAGCACAGGGCCAGCCCAGCAGCGGAAGAGGTGTGGCTTAGAGCTGAGTTGGGGGAGTGGAGGGGCCCCTGCTGGGGCCTGGGGCCAGAATGGGGTCCTGTGAGAGGTGGGGGTGGCAGCACCCGGGCCACGGGTGATGCCCTGTCTGTGCCCCACCAGTGGAGAAGATTCGAGCCACCTTCACTGTCCTCCGGGCCTTTGGCTCCGTGTTCACCGGCCACAGCCGCCGTGCCACCCGGTGCTCCATGGTGATGTCACTGGACTTGAACGCCACAGGCCGAGTCACGGCCGCCCAGCTCCAGGTGAGGCCTCTGGGTGGGAGGGAGAGGGGGCTCTTTGGGGCTGCAGTAGCCTCAGCCCCACTCAGCAGGGCCCACGCCTCCAGCTGGGACCCTGGAATGTGTCTAAATGGTCATCGCTCCCCAGGCCAAGGCCAGCTCCTCCCCACCTCACTCAGTGCCCAGACATCTCCTCCCGGAGCAGGCCAGCTCGTCTGTGCCTCGGAGTATCACAGGGATGAAATATTCATGAGTAGATACATAATTCAGCCGCTCATTAGCTGGGTCTTAAAAGCGTAAGCTGAAATTAAACAGGCGCTCGCTGGCCTTCTGCGGCAGCCCGTGTGTGACAGGCACATGGCCTGTTTGTTCCTCTCTCTGAAATCACCTGGCTCCTCCCCTTCCCCCCCCCACGCCCCCGCCAACATTCTGTTTGAACAGAAAACAGGATTAGGTTATTAGAAGGGTTGTTTGTATGCGGAGCTAGGAGAATACCCAGACTCGCTGGTGCACGATAAATCCCTTTCTGTCCCGGCCCTGAAAGTCTACCGTGCATCACCATGTGGGTCAAGTTATTAAGGGCTTCGGTTGCATAAGAGTGTGTTGGAGGGCGGCTCTGGGTTAATTGTTAGTACCCTTGGATTCCTTCATCGGAATGAGCCCGTTGCATTCGTTGATTGCCTGCGTGGACTCTGAATCAGTGAGACAAAGGCCTGGCACGTTTTGATTTGGAGGCGTCCAGCCAAGTTGGGGCCTGAGGTGCTGCCTCGAAGAGTGGGCCTGGGGGTTGGTGGGGGTGTGCGGGCAGCCTAGCGGGGCCTCGTGCTGACCGGCGCCTGTCCTCTCCCCTGGCAGACGATGCTGTTGGAGAAGAGCCACGTGGCCCGGCAGCTGGAAGGGGAAGGCAGTTTCGAGGTTTTCTCCCAGATGCTATCCGGATTGGACCTGGCTCTCAGGTGAGCGACTGGGCTGAGCAGGGACAGCCGAGGGCAGTGAGACAAAGGGCCTCCGCTCTCCAGGGCCCCAGCCCTGCCTCTGCCCAGAGGTGAGAGGCAGTGGAGCCCAGTGGTTAGGAATCTGGCCTCTGATTCTTGCTGCCTGGTACTGCTCCTGGGCTGGGTGAACCTGGCCAGGTGTCACCTGCTCTGAACCTCCGTTTCTTCCTCTGTAAAGTGGAAATAGTACCTTGACTGCTGACCTTACAGGATTAAGTGAGATAATTCACATATGGCTCTTTATACACGCTGGGGGGTGGTGGTGGATGTCTGCTGTGACGGTGACATTTTGGTACAGGTTCTGACAGCAGCGTGGGAGGTGGGCAAGGAACAGCAGACCCCAAATCTTCCAGAAGCTCCTAAACTCTGTGAGAGCCTTGGGTGCACCTGAGGTAGCTCAGGGCGAGGAGGCACCAGGTGGAACAGCAGAGAAGCCACAAGACTCATCTGGGAGGGCCTTCTGGGGGAGGTGGCCCAGGGAGTCATCTCTGCCCCTCGCTGACTCCTGGGAATTCTTGGACATGTGGCTCCCTGTCTCTGAGCCTTGGTTTCCTCATCTGTTGAACGAATGAGTAAGGTTCTATCTAGTGAAGCTCCAGGGAGTGCTCACCCCAGGCGAGGGGTGATAATTTTCAATTTGCCTCTGCGTCCCCCATCATTTGTCTCCTGCCTTCCACCCCCGTCTGAAGGGCAGGCCCAACCTGTCCTGAGCCTCCTGGCTAAGGCCAGAGGGGCACCTTACCCTTTGGAGAGAGGGCAGATTAGGGAGGAAACTCCCAGTTTTCAGAGCAGGGTAACTGAGGAGTAAGGAAGCTTCTGGAAGGCCTTCACTTAAGAAGGGCCCATTGAGGGCAGCAAGTGAGGAATATTCGGGAGGCAGGGCCAGGGCCTGAGGCAGACCCCGGGGCCACCTGGGGCACTCTGTGGAGCCCCGTGCCATGATGCCCACCTGCCCTGCCAGGCCACTGGTGTGGGTGGGTCCTCCCTTACTTCTGGTCCCTTCTCTGTTTCCAGGACAGAACTGTACCTGCACCAGCTGGCAGACAGCAGCTCCTTCGGCATGGGCGTGTGGCCTAAGGTAAAGAGGAGGTCCTTCTGGGTGTGAGTGGGTGTCTGTGTCCCCATGGCCAAGATGGGCGGGTCCCCTGTGTGGCTCGTCCCTCTGCCACTGGGGTGAGTAGTTGGCAAGGGCTGGTCACGTGGGGGAGGCAGGGTTGCCTTTATGGGGCCTGGGCTTGTCAGGGAAATGAGTCTTGTGCTAATAAAGGGAACCAGGAGGTGGTTTGTGTAGAGGTAAGGGCGCGGTCTCCGGGACAGGCTGTCTGGGTTCAAACCCCGGCTCTGACACTTACTGGATATGAGACCTCAGGCATGGACCCTAGCCTCTCTGAATGTCTGTGTCCTCTTCGGTAAAATAACAACAGAACGGGCGGGCAGGCTGAGGGGAGGACAGAGCGTGGCACGGCCTGCCCGCCTGGGCCACGGGGAGAAGGTCGGGGTGCCGCCCGCGCCCTCGTTCCGCTGCCTGGCGTCCTTTGTGGAGGCAGGGCTCCCAAGGAGCTCAAAGGCCAGGGAAGGACACACGGGACGGTCCAGAGCCACCCTACCGCTCCAGTGGTGCAGCACCCTCTCTGAATTCCTACTGCCACCAAAACACATCCCTAAGGCCTTTGGGAAGAATTGCTAGGACCCAGGAAGGCGGCCCCTTGCTGTGGTCCAGACTTCAGCAGCTGCCGATGACCAGAGGGAGCCAGCCGGCCGGCCGTGAGCAGGAGGACAGGACACGGGGACAGGGACAGCCACAGCCGGGCTTCCCGCAGCTGTGCCCACCGCCAGAACCAGCTCCAGCCAGTCACAGCCCCCGAGATGCCAAACAGTGACGGGCGAGAGGCCGGCAGGAAACTGACACCCCCTCACTGGAGAGCCTGCCCGGTCAGGGTGCGGGGCACCATCCCCGTCTGAACTCACCCCACAGCTCAGCCGTCTCCCAGTGACCCAGACGCGTCACCACGGCCCCAGGGCTGATCCCCGACCAAGGTCAGAACTCCCCCCAGTGTGACGGCCCCCATGCCACTCCTGTGGTGGAAGGGACGGCAGGCAGAGACCAGGAGTAGAGTCTTTTTTATTAATGGCTGCGTTTTCAAAGAACCGTTTTGTTACCAGGAAAGCTCCCCAGGAAGGGATTGCATTAGTGCAACAAGGGGGAGCCTTGATGCCAGGCTTTCCAGACACTTCCAGGTGGAGACTTTTGGCCTAGGCCGGCCGCCGGGGACTCGGGGGCTGGGAGGACACACGGCCCCTCCCCCGCCCCGACGGGGCGCTAAGGCACCCGGCCCGCCTGGGGGGGCAAAACCCCGTGCCGTCAGCAGGCCGGCGGCTTGCAGCCCTCAACCTGCAGCCCTTTGCTCAGGAGGAAGGCGTCCTGCATGGGGTCACAACCCAGGAAGAGCTTCACCATGCCCTTGGCATCCTCGGAGCCCCCTGGCCTCAGAATGCAGCTTCTGTAGTCCATGGCAACCTGAGGAGAGGGGGCGGGGCTGCAGGAGGGTGGAGCACCCCCTTCACGGAGGGTGTGGGTGTGGCCACCTCTGCTGTGACTCAACAAAGGGCAGGGGAGCAGGGGGTTCTGGGCAGGGCCCTCAGAGCCTGGCAGGCCCAGGCGGGCGGCACAAGCATCTAGGCCCAGGCCAAGGACCTCCGTGTTGGTCTGCACGGCAGGCCGGCCTCTCACCTTGCCACTCAGGACGCCCTCCTGCTTGAAACGAGTGTGTGGACCGTGTCCGCGGAGTACACCTCGCTGCACAGGTAGCCATAGGACTGGGCGTCATAGCTTCCTGCCAGGTGGCCGAAGGTCGCAGGCAGGTGGGTCCCTGGGACACACGCGGAGAGGCTCCTGCCCGGCCCCCTGGCCGCTCCGTGCCCCTTCCCCAGAGCCCAGAGCTTGGGGCCTCAAAGCAGCCCTGTCTGAGTCCCCTGCCACTAGAGGGAGTATTGGCCCAACACTTCTAGAAAACGGGGACCTTGCGGGCAACTCAGTGGAGGGACACAAATCAATCTTTGCCGACTTTCTGCTGAAGCTCACGAGGGTTCACCCCTAAGCCTCTTACAGGGACAGCTGCCCGAGGCTCCGAGGGATGAGTCAGGGCTCGCCCTCCAGCACGGGGAGAGCGCGGGTTAAAGCGCTCACGAGGGAGTGAACTGCGTCTCCGCACCGACACGCACGGGCAAACCTCGTCGACGCGTTCCGTCCGGGGTATGAAGCCCTCTCCTGCCTCTTCCAGGCTCTCCAGAAAGCACGTGCAGATACGCCCAGCCCACCCTCGGACTCCGCGGGCCACAGCTGGAGGGACCAGCCCAGGAACCCAGGCAGGAAGAGGCCAGAGGTCAGCAGGCCTCGACCAGAGCCCGTCAGTCGGTCCCCCTTCACACACCACCAGAGGATCCTCTTGAACTGGGCAGTAGCCGCCAACCGACCGCTAAGGTGGACCCGGCGTGTGCTTGGCTACCTGGCGTGGCTGGGACCCTGAGGATCTCCTGGCAGAGGCGGGCATTGTCCTAGGCCGGGTCCGAGGGCGTCTGCGTGTGCAGGGCCTGGTCCACCTTGGCCAGGACGATCTGGCGCAGGTTGAAGAGGCCTGGAGGGCGGGAGGAAGGAGAGGGGGGCGCTGGCACTGTGTCCAGGCCGTGCTTTCCAGCCGGGCGGTCTGGGAGCCCCTTTCCTTTCCCTCGGCCCGGCCGCACGGGGGTTGGCCAGCCGGGACTTGATGAGCTTGTCCAGCAGCTCCTGGGGGACGGCACTGCCCGTGCCCCGCCGAGACTGGCAGCAGCGCCAGGGCTTCACAGGGTGCGGCGCTCCCGGCCCCAGAGCCTACCCTCTGGTTCTCATCCCCGGCTGTCACCAGAGTCGCAGGCAACGTGCCCTTCTTTTCGTTTGTCTTTTTTCCGGCCCTCGACCACGCAAAGGTGTGAAGCCCTGCCACTCGCTGCCACGTGGATGCACCGTGAGAACACGGTGCTCAGCGAGAGAAGTCAGACACAGAAGGACACACAGGGTGTGACCCCACTGAGGGGAAACGTCCAGAACAGGTAGATCCACAGAGTCAGAGTGGGTTCCTGGTTGTCAGGGACAGGGGAGGGGAGGGAATGATAACTAAGGGCGTGAGGGACCTTTTTGGGGTGAGGGAAATGTTCCAGAACAGGGCAGTAGTGACGGCTGCACAGCTCAGTAAAGTGTCCCCACGCGCTCCGGTTGCAGTCTGTGAGAGCATCGCTCTCAGGACGAAGGGCTGACTGCAGGAAGACTGAACGAGCACTGGGTCCTGGGCCCAGACACTCATCTGGGGACCCCCCCCACATTGGGAAGTCACTGGGACTTGCTGAGCCTCCACCGAGACTGGCAGCAGCCCCAGGGCCTCACAGGGCGTGGTGCTCCCGGCCCCAGAGCCTAACCTCTTGTTCTCATCACCGCCTGTCACCAGCCTTGCATGCAACGTTCCTTTCTTCTATTTTGTCTTTTTTAAAGGCAACTCTTGAATACCTGTATTTAACATGCAGGGAACCAGTCCTGACTCCTTGATCTGGGACTTCCAGCCTCCAGAGTCTCGAGGACATCCACTTCCGTTGTTTACGCGCCCAGTGCGTGGGGTTTGATGATGGAAACTGACACCAAGGGCGTCGCCTCGTGCGGGGTGACATCAGCGGAAGAATCCCGTGGCGAGGGCTTGCCTGAGGACCACGGGAGACCCCGGGCCCTCCCCGCCCCCTGCCTTCAGCCCCTCGCCTGCACCCTCCTGGGAGCGGAGCTGGTGCATCGCTTGCCAGAACTCATGGAAGTAGGTCTCCAGCTCATCATGCTGCAACAGGGAGGGCGGGTTGGGCGTAGGCTTGGTGAAGTTGGCCACCATGGCCGCGATGGCAATCTGGCGCCTCCCGTCCTGCTGCAGGCAGCCCGGCTGCAGGCCAAAGCAGGCCATGTGCCCGGACTTCCCTTCCCTGGGGAGGGACGCGGGTGAGGCCCCGCTACCACAGAGGAGCCCCGGCCCACGGCCGACAGGTTCCCCCACGCATGCACCGAGGGTAGAGGTCCAGGTAGAACTTGCTGATGGATGACCTTGCCCGAGGCCGCGTCCCAGACCGTGTAGAGCCTCACATCTTCATCTTCGTGACGCATGTTGGCGCCTTCCTCCAGGTCGAAGGTCAGCCCCAGCAGCTCCTGGGAGATGCCCAGCCGCCCGCGCGTGACCACCTGCATGGGGAAGGACTCATTGAGCAGGTACTGGTCCACGTGGTAGCGCGTCTCCTCCCCCTGGTTCATGTAGTAGCGCAGGTCCTAGACGTTGATGGGCCCGTCAAAGTGCAGGCCCCGCCTCTGGCACTCAGCCTTCTTTAGCTCCAGGATCACGGCCGCTCCTGCTCCCCGAGGGGCTTCAGCTTCTGGGCCAGCTCATCTGCGGGCGGAGGGGAGAGGCTCAGCTATGTCCCTGTGGCAGCCGCCCAGCCGCCCCCCACCCCACGCCCCTCGAGGCAGAATGAAGGGTTGGGGAAGGCGACCCCCAAGGGCTGACACAGTGGGGTCTCAGGCAGCACCACGTCCAGTCAAGGTCCACCTGACCCCCGTCCCCACTGGGACTCGGGGAGGCGGGGTTACCTAGGAAAGTGGCCACCACCTGGCTGGTCTTGGCCATGTTCATCTCCAGCACAGAGTCGGCACGCGTGCTGAATCCCAGCAGGCGGGACTTCTGAGCCTGCAGCCTTACCAGCTCCCCGAGGATCGCGCAGTTCTCCTGGAACCCAGAGACAGCCAGCGCTGGGGACCGTGGGCCACGCCCTCCCCACAGGCCCCGGGCCAGGTCTCTGTGGGTGGGAGGGCTCTCAGGCCACTGGCGGGCACAGCCAAACCCCCTCCCTCCTCCTCCTGGCCTGGATTTCTAGACACTTTGGTGCTGTCCTAACATGTGGTCTTTATGAACACAGGTCCTTTTGGAACCAGAAACGGCGTGAACCATGATGAGCTCTAAGGCCAAGGGCAGGAAGAAATGTGACCAGGCTCTCCAGGAGCCACCCAGGGGCCTCCCCGGGCTCAACAATACAAACTTGGCTGCCGTGCAGACAGCAGCTCATCCCCACGGCGCCCGAACACCCAGCCCCTGGACGGCGAGAGACCTGTTGCTGCAGGTGCCCCGTGGTTGGCTGGTGAGGCCTGGCCCCAGGCGTACGCCACCTTCTCTGGGGCCACCTCTCTGGGTCTGCGGTGGGGTTCTCCTGGGAGCCCCCAGTCACCACAGGACCAACGTGGCCTGTCTGCAGCCCAAGAAGGTGGGGACACAGGTCTGTCCCCCGTGGACATCACCCGCGAGGCCGAGCAAGCACCAGTGGTGTCTGCGGGGAAGATGAAGGGCTCATGCACAGCCCCCATCTACTGAAGATGCTAAACGGGAGAAGCACAGACTGCAGCCACATGCGGTATGGACCAAACGCAAGTGTCCTTGCAGGAACCGATGTCTGAATGTCGAGGCTGTTCCCGGGCCACAGTGAGAAGGCCCAGGCCCCACGCAAGGCACAGAGAGGGGATGGGGGGAACATCTGCGAATCTGAGCTCATCGGGCATCACCCCAGAAGGAGAGGGAGAGAGCCAGAAGGAGATACGGAGGGAGAGGGAGAGAGAGGGAGGTACAGACGTCTCTCCTTTCCCTGGGGGTTCTCTAGTGCAGCCAAGCCTGAAAACCACTGCATTTCGGGAGATGGGTCCTCGTGGAAAAGTTAAATAGTAGCTCATGGCATTATCGACACATATTAAAATGGCCCCAAATCTTGGGGAGTCAGGGAGGGGAGCTGGCGGCTGCCTCGTAAAGGAGGAGAGATTGGGCGTCAGAGGAGGTGCCTGCCTCCACCACCTCCGCCGCCGCTGCCCCCCCCCAGGGCCCCGCAGACTTCATCTCCCAGCTGTGGTCCTGGGCTGGAAGGCAGCGGGGAGGTCAGGCCGTCCCAAGCATCAACGTTGACTTCAGGGCTGATCTGAAAGGCGCCTGGTGTTTGTTGAAGCAGAAAAAAGAGAAAGCAGTGGGCAGAGGATGGGAGGGGGAGGGAGCCCCCATCAGCCCTTCTCCCTGTCTCCCTCTCTGTCTCCCTCCCTCCCTCCCTCCCTCTACCTCCCTGCCTCTCACTCTCCCTCCATCTCTCCCTCTGCCTCTCTCCCTCCCTCTGCCTCTCTCCCTCCCTCTCTCCCTCCCTCTCTCCCTGTCCATCTTGCCCTGTCCTGTCCCTCTCTCCCTCCCTCCATCCCTGTCTCTCTTTCCCTGTCCCTCTCTCCCTCTCCCTCTATCCGTCCCCCCTCCCTTTCCCCGTTTCCATCTCCCTCTCTGCCTCCCTCTTTCCCTGTCCCTGTTTCCCTGCTCTGCTCTCCCTCTCCCTCTCCCTCTCTCCCTGTCCCCCTTTCCCTGTTTCCCTGTTCCGCTCTTCCTATACCTCTTTCCCTCTCCCTCTCTCCCTCTCGTGCTCCCTCTCCCTCTCCCTCTCCCTCCACCTCCTTCCCTCTCCAGAGAGGGAAGGAGGTGGAGGGAGAGGGACAGGGAGCAGGAGAGGGAGGGGGGAGAGGGAGAGAGGGATAGAGGGAGGGAGAGGGACAGGGAGCAGGAGAGGGAGGGGGAAGAGGGAGAGAGTGATAGAGGAAGGGAGGGAAAGACAAAGACATCTCTCCCTCCCTCCCTCTATCCCTCTCTCCCTCCCTCTCTCCCTCCCTCTCTCCCTCTTCCTCGCTCCCTCTCCTCCCTCTCCCTCCGTCTCTCCATCTCCCTCACTCCCTCCCAGAGACAGAGAGACGAAGAGGCAGAGACAAGGGAGAGGGAGAGAGGGAGAGGGAGAGAGAGGGGGAGAGAGGGAGAGACGGAGAGAGGGAGAGAGAGAGAGGTCTCTTCCTCCCTTTCCCTCTCTCCTCCTTCTCTCCCTCTCTCCCACTCTCCCTCTTCCCTCTCCCTCCCTCCCCCCTCCCTCTCTCCCTCTCCCCCTCTCCCTCGTCTCTCCCTCTCCCTCCATCTCTCCCTCTCTGGGAGGGAGTGAGGGAGAGGGAGAGACAGAGGGAGGGAGGGGGTGAGACAGAGGGAGGGAGAGGGAGAGAGGAAGAGAAAGGGCGAGGGAGGGAGAGGGAAGGAGGACGAGACGTCTCTCCCTCTCCGTCTCCCTCCCCCTCCCTCTCTCCCTCTCCCTCCCTTCCTCTCCCTCTCCCTCCCTTCCTCTCCCTCTCCCTCTCCCTCTCCTAGAGGGAGGGAGGGAGAGGGAGAGACAGAGGGAGAGGAGAGGGGGAGTCGGAGAAGGAGGTAGGGAGAGGGAGAAGGCGAGAGGGTGCCTGCTTCCCTCTCTGTCTCCCTCCCTCCCTCCCTCCCTCTCCGTGTCCCTGTCTCCCCCCTCTCCCTCTCCCTCTGTCTCTCCCTCTCTGGGAGGGAGAGAGGGAGAGGGAGAAGGAGGGAAAGTGATGGAGGGAGGGAGAGGGAGAGAGGGTGAGGGAGAGAGGGAGAGAAGGAGGAGAGAGGGAGAGGGAGGGAGGAAGAGAGCTCTCCCTCTCTCCCCCCTCTCTCTCCCCCTCCCTCTCTCCCTCTCCCCCTCTCCCTTGCCTTTGCCTCTCCCTCCGTCTCTCCCTCTCTGAGAGGGAGTGAGGGAGACGGAGAGATGGAGGGAGAGGGAAAGGGAGGAGAGGGAGGGAGGGAGGGAGAGACGTTTCCTCCCTCCCTTTCCTCCCTCTTCTCCCTCTCCCTCTCCCTCTCCGTCTAACTCTCCCGCTCCCTCCATCTCTCCATCTCCCTCACTCCCTCCCAGAGGGAGAGGGGAGGGAGAGAAGGAGAGGGAAAGAGGAGAGGGAAGAGGGAGAGGAAAGAGGCAGAAGAAAGAAGCAGAGGGAAGAGGCAGAGAGGGAAGAGGGAGAGAGGGAGAGGGAGAGAGAGGGGGAGAGAGGGAGAGACGGAGAGAGGGAGAAAGAGAGAGGTCTATTCCTCCCTTTCCCTCTCTCCTCCTTCTCTCCCTCTCTCCCACTCTCCCTCTTCCCTCTCCCTCTCTCCCCCCTCCCTCTCTCCCTCTCCCCCTCTCCCTCGTCTCTCCCTCTCCCTCCATCTCTCCCTCTCTGGGAGGGAGTGAGGGAGAGGGAGAGAGAGAGGGAGGGAGAGGGTGAGACAGAGGGAGGGAGAGGGAGAGAGGAAGGGAAAGGGCGAGGGAGGGAGAGGGAAGGAGGGCGAGACGTCTCTCCCTCTCCGTCTCCCTCCCCCTCCCTCTCTCCCTCTCCCTCCCTTCCTCTCCCTCTCCCTCTCCTAGAGGGAGGGAGGGAGAGGGAGAGACAGAGGGAGAGGAGAGGGGGAGTCGGAGAAGGAGGTAGGGAGAGGGAGAAGGCGAGAGGGTGCCTGCTTCCCTCTCTGTCTCCCTCCCTCCCTCCCTCCCTCTCCGTGTCCCTGTCTCCCCCCTCTCCCTCTCCCTCTGTCTCTCCCTCTCTGGGAGGGAGAGAGGGAGAGGGAGAAGGAGGGAAAGTGATGGAGGGAGGGAGAGGGAGAGAGGGTGAGGGAGAGAGGGAGAGAAGGAGGAGAGAGGGAGAGGGAGGGAGGAAGAGAGCTCTCCCTCTCTCCCCCCTCTCTCTCCCCCTCCCTCTCTCCCTCTCCCCCTCTCCCTTGTCTTTGCCTCTCCCTCCGTCTCTCCCTCTCTGAGAGGGAGTGAGGGAGACGGAGAGACGGAGGGAGAGGGAAAGAGAGGAGAGGGAGGGAGGCAGAGGGAGGGAGCGAGGGAGAGACGTCTCCTCCCTCCCTCTCCTCCCTCTTCTCCCTCTCCCTCTCCCTCTCCCTCCAACTCTCCCGCTCCCTCCATCTCTCCATCTCCCTCACTCCCTCCCAGAGGGAGAGACGGAGGGAGAGGCAGAGACAGGGGAGAGGGAGAGAGGAAGAGGGAGAGAGAGGGGGGAGAGAGGGAGAGGGAGAGAGGGGGAGGGAGAGAAGGAGAGGGAAAGAGGAGAGGGAAGAGGGAGAGGGAAGAGGGAGAGGAAAGAGGCAGAGGAAAGAGGCAGAGGGAAGAGGGAGAGGAAGAGGGAAGAGGGAGAGAGGAGAGAGGGAGATAGGGAGAGGAAAGAGAGAGGGAGAGGGAGGGAGAGGGAGAGAGGGAGGGAGAGAGGAAGCGACAGAGGGAGAGACAGAGAGGGAGTGGGAAAGAGGTAGAGGGAGAGCGGAACAGGGAAAGAGGTACAGGGAGAGAGGGAGGCAGAGAGGGAGGAGAGGAAGCAGGGAGAAAAGAGAGAAAGAACACACCGTCTACATTTCTGTCAAATGACACCGGGGATCCTTACACAACCAGGAGAAAGTAACACAGGGAGGCTCTTTCTCAGCTGGAACTGGAACTGCAGACGGGGCCAAACACCACCAGGCTGGCCACACGTGTCCAGCCGCCGCTCCAGCCCTGTCAGCCGTGAGTCCGGTCACCAGGGCTCTGAGTGTCTGCTCCAGGGAGCTGGGGTTCACCCTCTCACCCGGGAGGCCGGGCCAAGAGAGCAGGGCCCCGGGCTGGACACATAGGGGAAAACGCATCCCCACAGGACAGCTTGTGCGAGCAGATTCAGCTACCAGATTCTAGAGGCCCGGGACCACCCTGTGGCCCGTGAAACCCAGGAGCCACGAGGGTCTTGCAACGTGATTCCTGTCCGTTGGACTGTAAAGTTTGTGTAGGGAATCTTGGAAACAGTGGTAACAAGGCTGAATTGGAACGAGCTTTAGGCTATTATGGACCACTCTGAAGTGTGTGGGGTGCTAAAAACCCTCCCGGCTTCGCTCTCGTTGAATGTGAAGATCCCCGAGATGCAGCCGATGCTGTCCGAGAACTAGATGGGAGAACACTATGTGGCTGCCGAGTAAGAGTGGACCTGTCGAATGGGGAAAAGAGAAGTCGAAATCGTGACCGCCTCCTTCTTGGGGTCGTCGCCCTCGAGATGATTATGGGAGGAGGAGTCCTCCACCTCCCGCACATCTCCAAGATGGAGAGCCTTCTCCGTCAGCCAGAGCAGGTCCCTTTCTAGATATAGGAGAAGAGAGAGATCCCTGTCCCAAGAGAGAAATCACAAGCCGTCCTGATCTTTCTCTAGGTCTCCTAGCCGATCTAGGTCAGATGAAAGGAAATAGAAGACCACTTTGCAAGAGGAGTGGTGTACAGGCAATAACTTCATTTGGCAGGAGTATGTACAGAAAATTCAAGTTTTGTTTGAGACTTCCGAAGCTTGGTGCACTTTTTAAATGTTTTAGTTGTTCACATTTGTTTGTCTCTTGGGACAGTGACACATAAAGGTGTCATTCTCTATGGTTTGAAATGGGTCCTGGGAGGCATGTAATATGAAGAATTGTTACCTTACAATGTTCCCTTAAGCAAAATTGAACTTGCTTTGAATTTTTGGTCTTGCCTAGACTGATAATAAAACTCTAACTCCTGCCCACCTAAAGTGTGATGTTTACTATTATGGAAACAACACTGGCAAACATTGAAAAGACTTTCTGTAGCTGGGATATGGTATGCAGCTGTAGTTAAGCAAGCAGTCTTTAAAAGGTGCTGTGAACCCAAGCCAGCAGGTAAAAATGAAAGCCGCACCCTTACCCTAGATTAGAGGTTTAAAAATTCCACTAGTCTTCACACCGGACAAGAGATTGTCCAGGGAGTTTAAAATCTAAGAAGTTTCAAGGAAGTTAGTTTACCTTTGAGTTAGGTCATACGTCCCCTCTGTGATTGCTGTACATGAATACATAGCTCTTTGTAATATTTTTTGGAAATTTGAGATTATCAAGATACCAATGTCCTGCCAGATTAAGAGTATATTGTAGAGCTGAACTTTGAGTTACTGTGCAATTTTTTTTTTTCATGCTGTCATTTGTAATATGTTTTGTGAGAATCCTTGGGATTAACGTTTTGGTTGCAAAAGAAAAAAAGAAAAGAATCCGCCTGCCAATGCAGGGGACACAGGTTCAAGCCCTGGTCCGGGAAGATCCCAGGTGCCGCAGATCAACTAAGCCCGTGGGCCACAACTACTGAGCCTGCACTCTAGATCCTGGGAGCCAGAACTACTGAGCCCCCGTGCCACAACTACAGAAGCCCACACGCAACGAAGACCCAACGCAGCAAGAAAAAAAAGACGATACTGGCCAGGTGATCAAGGGTAAAATCGTTTGTCATAAGTCCCGTTGATGGTGTGTATCCTTGATGTGACCTGAGGAGAATGGCATTTTTATCTCTGTCTGGGTCTTCCGCCCCAAACCCCATAGCTCCAGACCAACCATAAGAAAACATCAGAAAACAAACAGACTAACAAATTGAGGGACAAAACACCTGACCAGTCCTCCTCAAAACTTTCAAGGTATCAAAACCCAGCGACGTCTGAGAAATGTCACAGCCCAGAGGAGACTGGGACAGAAAAAGGATGTTAGGGGAACACTAGGGAAATTCTAATAAAGTGTGGACTTTAGTTAATAACAATGTATCCATCTTGGTTCCTTAGTTGGATAAACATGTCACACTAAGGTACTAATGAGTTGGAAATAGGGGTACTGGGTCAGGGTCCACGGCACTCTGTACACTCTGTACAGATCTTTGCAACTTTTTTGTAACTCTAAGCTCTTGTAAAATTAAGCGAGTACTGAACAGAGCTAAGAATGTTATTTCCCTGATTTGAACATGCCTGAGTTTCTTTTCATGGTCACATTTTTGCTATTTGGATGTGTCTTGGAATCAGTAGCAAAGGAGAGTTGCCAGCCCCTGGGAAGATGTGGGTGGTTCGCAGGTGGCTTGCTCTGGAGCTGAAGACCACGGTGGGAAGTCTGCAGCCTCGGGCTGCACTTAGAAACATGGGAGGGGATGGGCCAGCTCAGTTAGGGATGGAACCTATAAATAAAACTTTTTTCTTTTCCGTTATGGCTTATCACAGGATACTGAATATAGTTCCCTGTGCTAGACAGTAGGACGTTGTAGTTTATCCATCCTATATTTAATAGTTTGCATCTGCTAACCCCAAACTCCCAATCCAACCCTCCCTCACTGTTTCTCCCCCTTGGCAACCACAAGTCTGTTCTCTATGTCTGTGAGTCTGTTTTTGTTTTGTAGACGCGTTCATTTGTGTCGTATTTTAGATTTCACATATAAGTGAGATCATATGATATTTGTCTTTCTCTTCTGACTTACTTCACTTAGTATGATAATCTCTAGGTCCATCCACGTTGCTGCAAATAGCATTATTTCATTCTTTTTATGGCTGAATAATATTCCATTGTATATATGTACCACATCTTCTTTATCCATTCATCCATCAGTGGACATTTAGGTAGCTTCCATGTCTTGGCTACTGTAAATAGTGCTGCAATGAACGTTGGGGTGCATGTATCTTTCTTTCTTTCTTCTTTCCTTCTTCCTTTCTTCCTTTCTTTCTTTCTCTCTCTCTTTCTTTCTTTCTTTCTTTCTTTCTCTCTATTTCTCTCTTTCTCTCTTTCTTTCTTTCTTTTTTCTTTCTTCTTTTATTGTCACACGGCATGTGAGATCTTAGTTCCCTGACCAGAGATGGAACCCACGCCCCCTGCACTGGAAGCATGGATTCTTAACCACTGGACCACCAGGGAAATGCCAGGGGTGTATGTATAGATTTGAATTAGAGTTTTCTCCGGATCTATGCCCGGGAGTGGAATTGTGGAACCCTATGGCAGCTGTATCTGTTCCTGCACGCCTCACATCAACCACCTGCACTCCAATCCTTGCTCTCAACGTCATCTTTGGGGAACCCAACCTGCGACAGGGACCTTGACAAGAAGAAATGGCTCAGGGAAAAGCTACCTGCACGGGGAGGAGATAGAGACCATCGCCCCTGGGGTGCGGAGGGGAGAGTGGGTGCAGAGGTTTGTCATTTCACCCCCGATACTCATCTCAGCCCTCGTGGCTGCCCCACTCTAGGTCACCTCGGGATACAGAGGTGACCCGGTTAGAGTCCCTGCCTGTGCAGGAATCGGGGCACCAGCGGGTCTGAATAATATTAGTGCAGGGTCTCCCCCGTGGCACTGGGGTTATTCGGGGCGGGTCATCCTCTGCTGAGGGCCCCTCCTGGGCACTGTGTGGGGTTTAGCAGCATCCCTGGCCTCACCCATTTGATTCCAGGGGCCCTCCCTCCCAGTTGTGACAACCACAGATTTTCCCCACACATCACGGAAGAACTGGGTGAGGCGGGGGCAGGATGGCTCTGGGCGAGGACAGCTGTGTTGAAGCAACCAGCCTGGCCCAGGGCAAGGTCTGCCCCAATCCCGTCAGCGCCTGCATTTAGAACTGCCCCTTTCCTCTCCCACCTCCCCTGCCCTGCAGTGGTCTCCGAGACATCATCCCCATGTAATAAATCACACCTTCTCAGTTTACTGTTTGCTGCCCTCGCTAGAACGTGAGCTCTTTGAGGACAGGGATGCTGTTATGTCCCCAGCACCTAGAAGAGTGTCTGCTGTGTAGTAGATGCTTCATAAATACTTGCTGAATAAAGGAGTTGAATAAAGGGATGAGTGGATGAATGAATGAAGGTTACAATGGAAGGAGGGGGGAGATTCCCTTTCTGGCTCTCGGGGGTTGGGAGATCAAGTGAAAGATCTGTCCTAAATAGGCTGACCAGCCTTCTGGGGTTCCCCGGGACTGAGAGTTTCCCCAGAGTTCCAGCGCTCAAACCTGAGCGGTCCTGGGCAAACTGGGGGCGGGTGTTGGTCACCCTATCTAAACACAGTAACAATTCCAGCTGCAATAGCAATGGCCAATGACCTCTACGGTCTTATTGACCATGCACAGTTCTCTACCTGGCGGGGAAGGGTGGGCCGGGATTGGAATTCTGGTGATCCAGGGCGGGTGAGGGCACACCCCGGGCTTGTGGAGGGGAGTCCAGGAAGGTTCTGGAGGAAGTGACAGTGACACAGGAGGGAGGGAGGAGTCTAAGGAAGAACATCCCACATGACAACCTGTGCCAATGGCCCTGGGCCCAAGGTCACACCTGACCAGGGCTTGCTTTTTTTTTTTTCTAATTTACTTTTCCCCACATGGATATGCAATTGTCCTAATGCCATTTATTGAAAACTCCTTAATTTCCCCACTTTCTATCATATCAAGTTCTCATATATCTGTTTCTGGATCTTTTTTCTATACCATAGAGCTATACGTCCCATCCTTGCACCACTAGGGCTGTTTCATCACTATAACTTTATTTATTCATTTTGTTTTGGCCGTGCTGTGTGGCATGTGGGATCTTATGTCCCTGACCAGGGATCGAACCCGCGTCCCCTGCAGTGGAAGCTCGGAGTCTTAATCACTGGACCTCCAGGGAAGTCCCCAGGGCTTGCTTTGACATCCATGGAATGGTGGCAGGTGGGCACGGGGAGCAGCTGTCTGTGAGCCATCCTGGGTAGAAATGCAGGGTGGAGGGGAGGACAGATGGAGCTGGAGGGGAAGAAGCGGAGGAGGGAGGGAGGAAGGGAGGGAGGCCGGGCGAGAGACAGACAGAGAGTTTCCGGAGACAATAGCTCTGGCCGTGTCCTAGGGCATGAAAGCTGAAAATAGCTCCTAGTGCCGGGAGCCTTGGAGCCGGAGGCTGGGAGCCAGGGTGACTGGCTCTCCTCCCTGGTGTGTGTGTGTTGCGGGGGGGTGGGTGGCTCTGGGCTTCTCAGGCTGGGAATGGGGTGCACAGAGCAGGAACGGAGCAGGGACCCTTCTCTCTGGAACCTCGTGGGCCATCCTCAGCTCACAAAGCTGAGCCACTCCTTGCCCTACGAGTGGGGGGCTTATCCTCCCTGTCCCCTGGATCATACCCCCTCACACACAACTTCCCCGTGTGTGTTCCCAGCAACCAAGAGAATCTGTTTTTAAAAGATTTGGGGGAGGGGGGTAACCATACAAACAAGAGCAGAATGGATACTTTTTCAGGATATGAATGGCTCTGTGTAAGCCCACCCCCAGGGTAACCACAGTCCTGACCTCTAACACTCTTGACGAGTCAGCCTTGGTCTGGGCTTGCGGACCCACGGAAGCTTCCTCATTCCCTCCTTCAGGTCCCGACTCTCCCTCGGCGTCTTTGTGAGAAGCACCCGGGGAAGTGGGACTGCTAGGCTGTACTGCTGCTAGAACTCCACCTGGGCTCCACCAGGCTCCAGCCCCCCGCCCTGTCCACCTAACTGACCCTGAGGCACCTCAACTGGTAGGAGCAGCATCACCTTCCCTCCTGGGACTCGTGATACTTAAGGGAGACACCGAAAGACAAGCCTTTGGCTCCCTGGCTGGCAAAGAGCAGGTACTCAATTGTCATAAGTGTCCGTATCAGTGAGGGTTCTCCAGACAAACAGAATCCATATGGGGTGTGTGTGTATATACACACACACGTACATATGTACAAGCATACAAAAATATACAGCTGTGTACATATGCAGTATGCGTACACACATATACACACATAGTATATACAATACACACATACATATATACACACATATAAAATGCAGTTCGTATATATACAGTATGTATACACACATATACACACAATATAGACAATACACACATACATATACACTATACATACACACATATAAAATGCATAGTTTGTATACAGTATGTACACATACGTATAACATATGCAATATACACACCTAGGTACATATATAGCATACGTATATACACACATACAAAGATATTTAGGTGTGCATATAGACAGTATACATACATACACATATAATATATGCAATACATACACGTACATACATATAGACACACATATACACCTACATATAAAAGCATATAGCATAAAAATATATATGTACTGTATATAGAAATTCATCGTATATATACATACATATATCATATATATAAGATATATACACATACATATATACAATGTGTACACACACACACCTATATGTAAATATGCGCATGTACATACACATATAAATTCATACGCAAGTGTGTATATAATAGTATATTCATATATACATATAATACCTAGAAACATATTGGGGGGGGAGGTGTCACGGTACGTCAAGGGGGGGAGTCGAACCCGCCACCCCAGGTCCCGAGGGGTCTCCCCGGGTCTCCACTTCGGGCCGGTGGGTGTGGCCGGGGGGGGGGGCAGCTGAAGACGTGCGTGCGTGCTTGCGTGCGTACGTGCGTGCGTGCGTACGTGCGTACTTGCGTACGTGCGTACGTGCGTGCGTGGGGGCGGGTCCACGGGGCGGGAGGCGCTCGCCGCGAGTGAGTGGTTCAGCCGGGCCCCGGCTCCTTGTGCTTGCCTCACGCCGGCCCCAGTTGGCAGCAGCGCTGGAGGCCCCGGGCCTGTGACCACAAAGAGGGAGCCGGGGGCCGGACGGGAGCAGGCCGGCGGCGGCGGCGGCGGCGGCGCCGGCTGAGGCCCAGGCCAGGCTCCCTCCCCTCAGCCTCCCGCCCGCCCGCCCGCCTGTCCCGCCCCCGCCGGCGGCGCCCCGCCCCTCCCCCAACCGCCAGACTAGCCTGGTGCGGGGGCCGCGCGCGAAAACGTGGGGGAGAAGCTGAGGCTGGAGTCGCCCGTGGTGGCTGAGCCCGCCGTCTACCCATGGCTGCTGCTGGTCTACGTGAGTGCCGCCCGTCCCCTCTTCCCGGACCTCCACCTCTCTTCCCCCACGGCGCGCGCTGAGCCCACCGAGTAACGGAGCGACTCGAGTCGCCAGACCCTCTTTGGAGCCCCCCTTCCCGCCCTGCCTGGTTCTCCGCGGCCGTTTCCAGCCCCCGCGCGCAGGGTGGGCAGAGGGGAGCCGGGGCCGGCCGGGGGCACAGACTCGGCAGCGGGGACCCCGCGCTTCCGAGGGGCGCCCGAGCCGGTCTGCCGTTGGCCCTGTAGGGCTGGGGACCCAGGTCCGCCCCCCCGCCCCCCGGCCTGGACTGCCGGCGGGCTTGCCCTTCCATACTTTATGATCTGACACGTCGGGTTTCTTTTTCCTGGCCAGCTTTACCATTACCTGACCAGCTTTCCCAGCATCCCCTGATAATGTGTTAGATATTCAAGTTTTAGGGCCCGGTCCCAGCCCTATGGAATCAGCAACTCTGGTGGGGCTCAGTGATCTCTGTTACAACAGGCCCTCCAGATGATTTTTATTCACCTTAAAGTTTGAAAATATCTGCATTGTCAGCTGGCCGAAGCGTCCACCAGCAGGTGAAGGGGAGTGGCGCCTGGAAAAGATAGGGACTAGCCAAGGTAAGTACAGTAGCATTTGCCATGGTAGTAATGGAGAATGCCTTTTCTCCACTGGTTGGCACAGACTAGTATCTGGGAGCAGTGGCAGGGTTATTTAGGATGCTTTACATTGCAGTGTAGAGTGACCGCTGTCCTGGTTTGCCAGGGACTTCCCCTGTGTGAGCACTTAAAATCTCATCCTGGCAAACCCCTTAGCCTTGGGTTTGATAAACTTAGGGAATAACGTGAAATTTAGGGGAAACATGATCTAGGTTTTGGGCAAGTCACAAGTGCTAATTAAAGCTAAGCAAGTATGGACAACATCTAGCCTTCTTTACCCCTTTGCGGGGAGGTAAATCTTGATTGGGTGAGAGGACTTAGTGTTAAGAGATCTTTGTAGAAACATCCCCTTCTGCTTAGTCCGCTGGTTCTCCGTTCTGGCTAGACATTGGCATCGTCTGAGGAGAGTTAAAAGGATTGTATTGGTCTAGTATGACCAACCGTCGGTGTGAGGGTTTTTAAAAAGTGCTTCAGAGGATTCTAATGTGCAGCCAAATTTAGGTGCCACTGCTTAAGCTTTTGAACCGCTGCTACGTATTTTCACCTCATCTTGCTGTGAGAATATCCAACTGTAGTTGAGGTTTGTTGTTTTTCTTTTTCTTTTTTTAACTGTCTTATTATAAGATTTACTGTCTTAAATAAGATTGAATGGACAGAAAATCCTGCTAGTCCATCTGGTATAGCTGGATACCCAGAGTAATATCGTTAAGATATGTACCATTTAAGTATTGTGACTGGCCTTTTAAAAATTAACATATGCATTAAATTAGTATTGATAGTATAGATCTCTTTCGAAGTTGTCATGTTGGGGAGCTATACCTCTAATCTGCTGCCATTGCTAAATATCTGGACACCTCTTACTAGGAATTGCTTTTAAAAATCTTTAGGGATTAAAACCAAGATTGCTGTATTATTTGTACTGGGACCACAAAAACCTCACAGAGTTCCCCCGCTGTACCTTCTACCCCCATCTCTAACCCTTGGCAACTTCTAATCTGTTCTCCATCTCCACAGTTTTGTTATTTTAAGAATAATATGTAAACATAATCATGAATTACTTAATCTTCGGAGATTGGCTTTTAAAAACTTTTCCCTCGGCATCATTCCCTTGAAGTTCATTTCAATTTTTGCATATATTAATAATTTGTTCCTTGTTGTTGCTCGGTAGTATTCTATCATAAGATTTTATCACAATCTGTTTCAACATTCACCCATTGAAAGACATTTGGGGAGTTGCCAGTTTGTGGCTATTAGAAATAAAACTGCTATGAACATTTATGTGTAAGTTTCTGTGGGAACTTCATTAAGTTTTTGTTTCTTTTGGATAAATGCTCAAGAGTACAATTACTGCATTGTAGGGTGAATCTACTTTTAGGATTAAAAGAGACTGTCAAGCTGTTTCTCAGAGTGGCTAAACCATTTTATTTTCCCACCAGTGATGTGATATAATTTTTCTACGTACTCGCTAGCATTTGATGTTGTCACTATACTTTAATTTTAGTTATTCTCTGATATCTCATTATGGTCTTAATTTGCATTTCCCTGATGGCTAACGATGTTGAACATCTTTTCATGTGCTTCTTTGCCATGTGTATATTCTCTTCCATGAAATGTCTGTTCCTGTCTTCTGCCTATTCTCTAGTTGGATTTTTTTAAGTTGTTTGGAGAGTTCTTTGTATATTATAGATACAAGTCATTTGTCTCCTATGGGATTTTCAAATATGTTTTCCCACTGTGTAATTTGAGTTTTCATCCACTTAAAAGGATCTTCTATGAAGCATTTTAAACTCATTTTGATGAGATCCAATTGATCAGTTTTTGCTTTTATTGATCATACTTTCGGTGTCAAGTCTAAGAATTATTCACCTAGTTGTAGATGCCAAAGATTTTCTCCTATTTTTTTTTTCTAAAAATGTCCTGCTTTTACATTTAAGATTATGATCCACTTTGATTTAATTTTTGTGTAAGATGTGTAAGGTTTAGGTTAAGGTTCATTGTTTGTTTGTTTGTTTTTGTCGAGGGATGTCCAACTGTTTCAGTACCATTTTTTGAAAAGTCTATTCTTCCTTGATAGCTTTTGCACTGCTGTCAAAACCAAGTTAAATGTATTTGTGTCAGTCTATTGCTGGGTTCTCTGTTCCATTCCATTGATCTATGTATCTACCCTCCATCACTACTGCGAAATCTTGAAATTGGGTAGATTAATTCCTCCCATTTTAATCTTCCTTTACAAATTGTTTTAGCTGTTCTTCAGCCTCTTCCTACCATATAAATCTTAGAATAAGCTTGTCTATATCCACAAAAACCTTGAGGGCATTTTAAGAGTAATTGTGTTAAGCCTCTTAACTTGGGGAGAATTGACAGCTTTATTATGTTGTGTTTTCTAATCCGTGAACAAGGTATGTCTCCCTCTTTGTTTGGGACTTTTAAAATTTTCTTCATCAGCATTTTGTAATTTTCAGTATAGAGGTCCTATAAATGTCTTATTGGGCTTCTATTTAAGTATTTATTTAGGTCAGTTGTAAATGGCATCACATATTTTTATTTAAGCTTCTACACATTTGTTATTAATATATAATTTGATAAAATTGTGTGGATCTTGTACTCTAAAACATTTACAAACTAATATTATTTCTCAAGCTTTATGTGGATTCCTTGGTATTTTCTCCATTTAGATTATCATCTCATCTTCAGATATAGACAGTTTTAGTTTTCCTTATTCAATATAATAGGATATATTACTATTCAACATTCAGGAGGATATATTCCTTCCTATTCAACATAGTAGGAATAGTTCTTTCATCTTTTAAATAAACTTTTTAAAAATTTAACTTTTAAATTTATCTATTTATTTATTTTTGCTTTATTTTCTTACTAGAACCCCCAGTAATATATTTAATAAAAGTGGTGAGAGCAGATATCGGTGCCTTGTTTCTGATCTTACAGAGAAAGCGTTCAGTCTTTCACAGTTAAATATAATGTCGGTATAGGTTGTTTGTAGATCATCTTTATGAGTTTCTGTATGTTCCTTTTCTATTCCTAGTTTGCTTGGAGTTTCTTTTCTTCTTTTTTTTTAAATCATGAATGGGATTGGATTTTGTCAAATGCTTTCTCTGCATTAATGATTAGGATCACATGACTTTTCCCCCTTAATCTATTGGATATGGTAGATTACATTGTTTGATTTTCAAATATTTAACCAACTTTGCATAACTGGAATAAATACCACTTGGTCATGGTATATTATTCTTTTTATATATTTCTGGAGTTAATTTGCTAATATTTGGCTGAAGATTTTTACAGCCAATTTCATAAAAAATACTGGCCTGTAGTTTTCTTCTTTCTATACTATCCCAGTCTGGTTTTGGTATCAAGGTAATACTGGCTTCATAAAATTAATTAGGAACTGTTCCCTCTACTTCTGTTTCTTATCAAGTCATGTAAAATTGGTGTTAATTCTTTAAGTCTTGGGTAAAAGTGAAACATCTAAGCCTGAATATTTCTTTTGGGAGTTTTTAAATGAAAAATCAGTGTTTCTCATAGTTACAGGAAAATTGAGATTGTCTCTTTCATCTTGGCTGAGTTTTGGTAGTTTTGGGTGTAGACGCATTGGTCCATTTCATCCACATTTTTGAATTTATAGTGTAGACTTGTTCATAATAACTTGTCCCTTATTAACCTGCAGGATATGTCATGGTATCCTTGGTTGCATTTCTGATATCTGTGATTTGTGCCATCTCTCTTTTTATCTTGATCAGTCTTGCTACATCTTTCTTGATGAGATTGTTTATTTTGAAGAACCAGCCTTTTGTTTCATTGATTTCCTCCCCCCCCCCCATTTTCCTGTTTTCAGTTTCATGGATTTTTGTTTCATCTTTATTATTTCCTTCTTTCTGCTTGTTTAGTGTTTTTTCCTCTTCCGTTTTTACTATTTTAATATAGAAAATTAGACTATTTCTTTGAAATATTTTCTTTCCCAATTTAGTGCTATAGACTTCCCTTTCAGCATTGCTTTCACTTCATTCCACAAATGTTGATCTGTTATATCTCCATTTTCTTTTATTCTATGCATTTAAAAATTTTTCCTTGACTTTTTACCCATGAGTTATTTGGAATTGTGATGTTTAGTTTTCATGTGATTGAAGATTTTCCTGTTGTCTTTCTGTTATTGATTTCTAGTCTGGTTCCATTATGGCTAGAGAATATACTCTCTATGATTTTAATTCTTTTAAATCTGCTAATGTTTTTTTTTATCACCCAGTGTATGGTATATGAGTGAATGTTCCATGGACACTTGAATATGTATTCTGCTTTTATTGAGTGTGTTCTTTAAATGTCAGTTATATCCTGTTGATTGATGATGTTTTCAGTTCTTCCATACCCTTGCTGATTTTTGTCTCTGGGAGTTCTATAAATTGCTGTGTTGAAGTCTCAAATAATAATTGTGGATTTGAAATTCTCTCCTTTTACCTTTTTCAGTGTTTGCTTCATGTGTTTTGAAGTTCTGTTGTTTGGTGCACACACATTTAGTATCACTAGGTCATCTAGGTGGATTATTCCTGTTATCTTTATGTAATGACCCTCTTTGCCCCTAATAATTTCCTTTGCTCTGAAATCTACTTTATCTGATATTAATATAGCCATTCCTGCTTTTTCTGATGAATGTTCACATGATATACCTTTTTCATCCTTTTACTTTGAACTACCTATATCATGATGTTTAAAGTAAGCTTCTTATAGACAGTATAGAGTTGGATCATGCTTGTGATTTTTTCATCTACTCTTTCAATCTCTGTCTTTGACTTGGTTATTTAGATCATTTACAGTTAATGTAATTATTGCTATGTTAAAGATTAGGTCTACCATTTTATTTTTTGTTTTGTCTTTTACCTTAGTTTCTCAATCCTGTGTTTCTCTTATTTTGCCTTCTTGTGGGTTACTTAAACATTTTTTGGTAAGTCCATTTTAATCTAATTTATTTATAATCATTTGTGTATACTGTTTGTATAGTTTTCTTAGTGGTTGCTTTTGGCCTTACACTATACATATGTAACTTATCATAGCCTACTGGAATCTGTCTTTTATTACTTCAAGTGAAGTTTCAAGATTTTACTTCCATTTAGGTCTCTTAATAGTCCCCAGTTTTAAAGTATGATTTTCTGTAGTATTTCCTTTATATACATTGAGAACCACATCAGATGGTGTCATAATTTTTGTTTGACCATCATAGGGAATTTAAGAAACTCATGAGACTAATGATAGTCTCTTATATTTATCCCACTTGTTTTCACCCATTCCATTGTTCGCCTTTTCTTTCTGAAGTTGCCAGTCTTCTGTTATTGTTTTTTATGTTTTCATAACAGTAGGTGATATCTGGGCTTTCCAGTGCCATTGGATATGAGTTTCAGGAAACACTGAGCCTGGCTCACTTAATGCTACTGAGTTGGAGGGTTTGTATATGTTGGGCCTGTTGGCACAGCAGATGCTAGCAGATTAGACTAATGCTGATGGGACTAGTGCCACAGGAGGATGCATTCCCATTCAGGCTATGCTGCTGCTACAGTAGATCAAATCCCCCTCTACCCCAAGTGTGGGGCAGTGACCTGCTGCTGTCACTGCTTCTTTATTAGGCTGCTTTCGCCTCAGGTGTGTGGTGGGATCCCTTGGAAGCTGCTGCTGCTGTGAATCACAGGGTTAAATTCATTTTAGAAATACTTAAATATAAATATATAGCCTGGCTCTTGTAGGACGTCTGTATTTGTTTTTTATTGCTTTCATACGAATTACCGCAAATTGAGTGACTCAAAACATCGTAAATTTATTACCTTACAAGTCTGACATTGGTCTCAGTTGAGTAAAGTAAAAGTGTTGGCAGGATCGACAGATGAATGGATAAAGCTGTGGCACATATATACAATGGACTATTACTCAGCCATAAAAAGAAATGAAATTGAGTTATTTGTAGTGAGGTGGATTGACCTAGAGACTGTCATACAGAGTGAAGTAAGTCAGAAAGAGAAAAACAAATACCGTATGCTAACACATATATATGGAATCTAAAAAAAAAGAAAAAAATGGTTATGAAGAACCTAGGGGCAGGACAGGAATAAAGACTCAGCCATAGAGAATGGACTTGAGGACACAGGGAGGGGGAAGGGTAATCTGGGATGAAGTGAGAGAGTGGCATGGACATATATACACTACCAAATGTAAACTAGATAGCTATTGGGAAGCAGCCACAAAGCACAGGGAGTGGAATCCTGCAGTGTTTGCTGATGGTCATTTGACTGGTGTGAGCTGAAACCTTTTTGACGTTGAATTTGCATGTGGCTAATAATTCCTTATACTGAGCTTTAGGCATGTCCTTTTTTTTCTTTTCCTTTTTTTTAAAGAGTGACTACAACTTCCCTCTTCATATTGACGTCTTGAAAAATTTGTCATGTGTTGAATTTCCTTGCCTATTCCCTACCCCAGGGCATTTTTTGAGGGCAGGCGTCATTTACAGCCCAGCAGTCCTTGTGACTATTAAGCTACCATTAGCACTGGGTTTAAAGCTGCTGTTGTGGGAAAGAGCCACAAGGTGGCAGCATTATTTCGTTCTCAACTCTTGTTACTAGGGCAACAGAGTCTTCCTGGAGGTAGCGTTCCAAGGTTGTAAATTAGAGTGGAATGTGCTGGGACAAGCCCCCAGAAGTTTATGTCTCCTTACTTATGTTTGTTTTTTAAATTTAATTTCTATTTCTTATCGGAGTAAATTTGATTAGAGTGTTGTGATTGTTTGGCTGTACAGAATCTGCTCAATGATTCATGCATATGTCTGTTCATCTTCGGATCCTGTTACCATGTATGTTATTACAGAATGTTGAGTAGACCTCCCTTGGTATTTGGTAGGTGTTTTGTCATTATATATTTTCTATGTATTAGTGATTATATAATTCATATAGTTTATATGTTATATGTTTATATACATTTAACATACATTAATCTATGTATGTTAGCCCCTTAGTCCTAAATTATCCATCCTCCCACCTTTCATTTTGGTTAACCATTAGTTTGTTTTATAAGTCTGTGAGTGTCTTTTTCTGTGGAAATATGTTCATTGGTAGCAATCTTAGGATAACATGTATAAATGATATCATAGGATATTTGTCATTCCCTTTTGACTGACTTAACCTAATATGATTATTTCTAGGCTCATCTGTAGTCCTGTAAACGGCATTGTTCATTTTTTTCCCGAGGCTACTATTCCATTCGGTACGTATACCACTTCTTCTTTGTCCATTTATCTGTTGATGGGCATTTTGTTTGCTTCCATGTCTTGCCTATTGTAAATACTGCTGCAATACACGATTTTCCATCCCGTGTCTTTTGGATTCTGGCTTTCACAGGTGACAGGCCCAATAGTGGGCCTTCCAGATCATATGGTGACTCACTTTTTACCTTTAAACACACTGCCATTCTGTTCCTATTATTGGCTGTTACCAGTTTACATCCCACTTAGACCGAGAGGTTATGCTGTTCTCCACAACTTCTTCAACATCTATTGTTTGTTGACTTTTTGCTGATGGTCATTCTGACTGGTGTGAGGTGATACCTTTGTGTAGATTGGGTTTCCATGCGTCTGACAATTCCTGATGTTTTGCGTTTATCAATGTCCTTTTCATTTTTTTTTAAGATTGAGCTAAACTTACAACTTCTAATTGCCTTCTTGAAAAATTTGCCGCGTTTGGATTTTTTGGCCATTCCCTGCCCCAGGATATTTTTTGAGGGCATGAGTCATTTACAGCCCTGCAGTCCTTGTGACTATTAGTGACCATTAGCAGTAGATTTGAGCTGCTGTTTGAGGAAACGGCCTTAGGGTGGGAAGACTTCTACGTTGCCAACTCTGCTTGCTAGGGAAACAGAACCTTGCTGCAAGTTGTGCTTTTAGGTTGCAGATTAGAGTGGAATGTGCCAGGACAAACCCCCATAAGTTTTAGCCTCCTTAATTCTTGTCTGTGTCTTTAAGTTGTAGTTTTTATCAGAGCAAACTTGATTGAAAAATGTCTTTTTTTCTAGGTGTACAGAATCTTGTTCATTTACACATATACATATATCTATTGATCTTTGGGTTCTTTTCCATGTAGGTTATTACAGAGTGTTGAGTAGACCACTCTTGGTATTCCATAGGTCTTTGGGGATTATATATTTTATACGTATTAGTATATGTGTGTTAACCCCAATATCCTAATTTATCCATTCCTCACACCTTTTCTTTGGCTTAACCATAAGTTTGTCTTCTCAATCTGAGATTGCCTTTCTCTGTGGAAATATGTTCATTTTTATGAATTTTCAGATAACATAAGTGATATCAAAAGGCATTTGTCTTTCGCATTCTGATTTACTTCACGTTGTGTGATTATCTCTAGGCTCATGTGTGGTGCTGCATATGCCATTCTTTTATTTTTTTTCGTGACTTATATTCCATTCTGTCTATATACCACTTCTTCTTTGTCCATTCATCTGTTTATGGACCTTTTTTTTGCTTCCATATCTTGGCTATTTCAATATTGCTGCAGTGCACATTTGCCTGCCTCTGTCTTTCCGATTCTGGTGGCCTTAGGTTATAGGCCCAAAAGGTGCCCTGCCGCATCATATGGTAGCTGAATTTTTACCTTTTAAAGCAGCTCCGTTCAGTTTGTGTTAGTGCTGTTACCACTTTACATCCCACCAGCAGCTAGAAGGTACACAGTTCTCTACAAGCCCTTCAGCATTTATAGTTTGTAGACTTTTTGCTGATGGTCATTTGACTGGTGTGAGCTGAAACCTTTTTGGACGTTGGATTTGCATATGGCTGAGAATTCCTTATAGTGAACTTTAGGCATGTCCTTTTTTTTCTTTTCCTTTTTTTTTTAAAGAGTGACTACACCTTCCCTCTTCATATTGAGTTCTTGAAAAATTTGTCATGTGTTGAATTTCCTTGCCTATGCCCTACCCCAGGGCATTTTTTGAGGGCAGGCGTCATTTACAGTTTTTTTTTTAAATTTAATTTATTTTGTTTTTTATTTTATTTTATTTTTGGCTGTGTTGGGTCTTCATTGCTGCGCACTGGCTTCCTCTAGTTGCGGTGAGCGGGGGCTACTCTTTGTTACAGTGCGCAGGCCTCTCATTGTGGTGGCTTCTCTTATTGTGGAGCACGGGCTCTAGGGTGCGCGGGCTTCAGTAGTTGTGGCACGCGGGCTCAGTAGTTGTGGCTCGCGGGCTCTAGAGCGCAGTCTCAGTAGTTGTGGCGCACAGGCTTAGTTGCTCCGCGGCATGTGGGATCTTCCGGGACCAGGGCTCGAACCCGTGTCCCCTGCGTTGGCAGGCGGATTCGTAACCACTGTGCCACCAGGGAAGGCCAAGAAGGTGTTTTTTAACGTGTAATTTGAGCAAGTGGTTCCGTGTTATTAACATGCCCGGGGCGGGGTGGGGGGTCGGTGTGACAGGGCTGCCCTCCTCTGCAGGTCTAGTTCCAGTCTCTGAAAGGCATTGAGGATTCTGTTTGAGGATTCTGTCTTCCTTTGTGTTTTCTGCTCCCCACGCTCCCTCCTGTAACCCCTTTCTGCCATCCCCACTCCCCCCACCCCCCCAGTCACACGTTGCAAACCCCAGACCCGTTTTTTCCGTTGTGATTAAACCGTCACCTGAAGCCGCCTCCAGGAGCCTCTGATCTGAACCCCCTAGTGGCATTAACGTGGCCCTCGTGCTATTAACTTCAGCCTCACAGACTTTCCCCGCTGAGAACAGCTTTGCTGGGCACTGAGGGTCTGTGACTTTTATCTCAGTTAGGCCGTTAAAAAACTGAAACATGGTTTAGATAAATAAATAACTCCTCCTTCCCTTCCTCCTGGCTCTGAGCTTGGAGCTGGTGAGCTGTCTGGGGAGAAGGTCACGGGATGGGGGCTGGGGGATGGGGAGAGAGGACAAGGTAACCGTGCCTGACAGGGATCTGTAACTACACGTGGACAGAGCTCTATACTGAACGTGTCTGGTCCCTCCTTTGCTCCGAGGCGTTCCCGTTTTCTGGTTGGTGTGAGGGGTGGGGCAGAGTGGAAGGTGGACCAAGGTTGCAGTAGCTTTGTCTGACTCTAGGTCTGTGACATCCCCCTTCAAGCACATCCCTCTTCCCCACTGTCTCCCCATCTCTTCCCTCCACCCCTTTCCGTGACTGTCTCCCTGTGTTTCCACCTTGTTGCTTTTCTGTGGTCCCTCTGTTTCTCTTTCACCCTCTACCTGTCTCCGCCTTTTGTCTCCTTCCGAACCTTCCAGCATCCCCTGTGCTGCGGTTGGCGCATGGTTTGGGGGATCGCCCTCCAACGCGGGCTGCAGGCGACTTGTCAGACTGCTTTGTGAAACCAAAAAATGTAGAAATCTTTCATTTCCTTGGCCTCTGAGGCTTCGCTGGGGTGGCGGGCAATTGGCAGGCCTGTCGGCTACACCCCACACTGGTCGTCGTTTCATATTCTTAGCTATAAAAGTGGGGATACAAATGGTACCTGCTTCATAAGGCCGTAGTGAGGATCCAGCAGGAAGTGGATGCGAAGCCCTGAGCACAGTGATTGATTCTCAGCAGATGCTCAATGAATGAAATCTCTTAAATGAAATCGTTTATTATAAAAATGTTTAGTCCGGGGTAAAAGTGGACCAGAACAATGAGCCCCCATGCATATACATCAGCCAGATTCGGTATGTTTCAACATTTTGTGTACCTGCTTTGTCCATCCCCTCTTCTTGTGGTTGCCGGAATATTTTAAAGCAATTAGCAAACCCCTCGTAGCATTTCAGCCCTATGTGCGTCTCTAAAAAACCTGAATGTTTTCTCATACAACCTTAAGACCTTTATGCCAACCAATGAAAATGATGATTCTTACTTTAATACTGAGTCCATATTCAGGTTTTTCTGATTAACTTTAAAATGTCCTTTTACTCTTGTGTTTTTTGAATCAGGATCCAAATATTGTTCTTGTATTGTAATTGGTAATAACATCCCATTAATCCAGAACAGCCCCCCACCCCACCCCCACCCCCAGGTAATTGACGTATTGAAGAAACTGGGCCGGCTGTAGAGTGTTCCACATTCTGGATTTCTCTGTTTGCTTTTTCGTGGTGTCATTTAAATTGCACTTCTGCTTCCTAAATTTCCTATGAGCTGAAAGCCAGCTCCAACAGCTGGATTAGCGTGTTAGGTTCGGACTTTGTAGCAAGAGGCACATGACACGTAGGGGCCGCTCTGCCGTCCGTCACTTCTCTAAAGTGGGCTCAGGTGCGCTCAGCTCTCCGGCTCCTCATTCAGCTGTCATCTGCCATTCGTTTCATTTTCACTGACGATCTCTGCATAAATCGATTATTTTATTAGGAAGTTAGGAAGCAGTGAGTTTGCTAATCATGCCATTCCTTCCACGTTGACTGCTTTTTACTCATCCACTTGCGCTATATATTTGCCTGTAAAGACAGTCAGGTGCGGTTGGCAGATTTCTGCGACGTCTCCCGTGACTTTTAAAAGCCTCCAGGGGTTACTCCCAGGGGTAACCCGCTGAAAGAGATTTTGCAGATATAATTAAGGTTGTGTTCTGGGTGGGTTGAATTTGCTCACACCAGCCCTTTAAAAGCAGAGAATGTCCTCAGGCCGGCAGCAGAAGTCAGAGAGATTGAAGCAGGAGAAAGGTGGGACGCACCCTTGGCAACTTTGCAGGTGGAGGGGGCCCCATGAGAAGGATTGTGAGTGTGTCGAGGAGCTGAGGGTGACCCCTCCTCCTTGGCAGGCAGCAAGGGAACGGGGACCTCAGTCCTACAGCCCTCGGAACTGCATTCTGCCAACAGCATGAATGAGTTTGGGAGCAGATTCCTCCCTGGAGCCTCTAGATAAGAACCCAGGTTGCCAGCACCTTGATTCTGGCTTTGTGAGCCCCTAGGCAGAAAACCCAGCAGAGCCAGCCAGGACTTCTGACCTCCAGAACTGGGAGGTATTTATTAGTGGTGTTTTTAAGTCACTGAGTTTGTGGATATTTGTTACACAGCAATAGAAGACTAATAGAGCAGGATCAATGCTTAACTTCTTTGTTTTTAATTGCCGGTTTCCAGAATAAAAAAGGTTAAGTAAATGACAGCTGCCTTTATCTTCCTCATCCTTACATAGAAACCATACGTCTTAACGGACATCAATGAAGTGGATTCCTAATTTGCTGTCAGTAAAACTTACTCATTTAGAGATTGACAAGTGTCCTGGGTTTGGCTCATTGAAAGAATGGTTTTAAAGGGATACTGGTTATCAAATAGACAGTAAAATCAATTTGTCGGTTAAAATCAATTTGTATGGTTAAGATGTTTTGCTACCATTTTCTTCTGTGATATACTGAAATAATTTCATCATATGCAAGTGGGGCACATAACATTTGATAAATTCCATCTGTCTGTTGACAATCTACTCACTTCTCTGACTGCATACCCTCTCCTGTTAGAGAAGGATGTTTCCGATTATAAGGAGACTCCAAAATAGATGCTTAATTCATAAAGTATGCAAATGTTACTCTCATATATAAAGAACATCATGGTTAAAGTACTATGACGTCACATCATTATTGCCATGGAAGACATTTCATTTTCTCACACTGACTTCAGAGCTTAATCCAGAGTCTGAATATTGATCTTTTTGAATTCGTGTGAGAATTGGTGTCTTTGAAACATGGTTTTGGTCAAAACAAAATTTTGCAACTTTTACTCTTTGAAAAACAGCTTTATCGAGGCATGATATTACATGTTATAAAATTCACTCACTATGAGTGTAAATTTGATGAGTTTTAGTAAACTCTGAGTTGTGCAGCCAGCACCACAGTCTAATTTTAAAACATTTCCATGTGTCAAAGAGACCCCCTGTGCCCACTTGTAGTCACTTCCTGCTCCCATCCCCAGGCAACCAATAATCTGCTTTCTGTCTCTATAGTAATTTTCCTTTTCTGAACATTTCATATGAGTGGAATCTTACAGGTTGTAGACTGTTTGTCTTTTGCACATGGCTTCTTTCATTTAACACCAGGTTTTGGAGGTTGATCCACGTTGTGTGTTCCGGTCTCTCGTTCCCTTTTGTTGCTGAATAATATTCCATTACGTGGATAGACCACATTTTGTTTATCCCTTCGCCAGTTGATGGACATTTGAATTATTCCCACTTTTGGTCTATTACAAACGATGCTGCTGTGTTCACATTCACGTACAAGTGTGGATGTATGTTTTCATTTCTCCTGGGTATGTAACTAGGAGTGGAATTGCTGGGCTGTATGGTGAATTCATGTTTAACTTTCTAAGGAATCACTAGTTGCTTTCTAAATTATACTACATTTACATTCTCACCATCATTTTATGAGAGTTCCGGGTTTGCCATAGCCTCATCAACACTTGCTGTTGTCTTTGATTCTAGCCTTCCTAGTGGGTGTGAAGTGGTGCTTCATTGGGGTCTTGATTTGCATTTCCCTAACAGTTAGTGATATTGGACATGTTTGTGGTGATTAGCCATTCTTATATCTTCTTTGGTGAAATATCTATTTAAATCTTATGCCCATTTAAAAAATTGATTGTCTTTATTTATGTTATTTATCATGTGTATAATTCACAAATACTTCCTCCCAGTCAGTGGCTTCTTTTTCATTTTCTTCATAGTGACTTTTGAAGTACAGAAGGTTTTAATTTTGAAGTCCAGTTTACAACTTTTTGGAATGAATTTTAGTGTCTTATCTAAGAACTTTTTGCCTAACTGAATTCCCCAAAGATTTTTTTCTCTTTTTCTTCTAGAAGTGTTTTAGCATTTTAGCTCTTAGGTCTTTGTTTGATTTTTGAGTTGTTATGTATAACGTGAGGTAAGAGTCTAAATTCATCTTTTTTTGCATGTGGCTATCTAGTTGTCTGAAAAATGTTTGTTTTTTTGTTTGAAGATAAAAACGTTTTCTTCCCCCGTTGGATTGTCTTGGCACCTTTGTTGAAAATTGATTGACCATAAACTTAAGGACTTATTTCTGGACTCTTAGTTTTGTTCTGTGGATGTATATGTCTGTCCTTATGCTGGTCCCACAGTGTCTTGATTACTGTAGCTTTATAGTAAGTTTTGAAATCAGGAAATAAAAATCTTCTCACTTTATTCTTTTCTTTCTTTTTTTTTTCAAACTTGTGTTTGGCTCTTCTGGATCCTTTGCATTTCCATATGAATTTTAGCATCAGTTTTTCAATTTCTGCCCCCCCTCAAAAAAAAGCCTACTCAGATTTTGGTAGGGATTTTGTTGAATGTATAGATTTGGAGACAACTGTCATTTTAACAACATTAAGTCTTCCAATCCATGAATGAAATGTCTCTACAGTTGTTTACGTCGTCCCTAATTTCTCTCAGCAGTGCTTTGTAGTTTTCAGTCTTATGTGTCTTCTTAAATTTATTCACAAATATTTTAATGTTTTTGATGCTATTATGGATGAAATTGTTTCTTTAATTTCATTTTTGGTTGTTCATTGCTAGTACATGGAAATAGAATTGGATTTTGTATGGTGATCTTGTATCCTACAATCTTGCTGAACTAATTTATTAGTTCTAGTAGATTTGTGTATGTGTGTATGTGTGTGAGTTCTTCAGGATTTTCTACATGTAAGATCCTGTCTCTGAATAAAAACAAATGTACTCCTTTCTTTCCAGACTGGTGCCTTTTCTTTTCGATTTTTACTTTTCACTTTAATTTCTTAAATATTTATTAACGTTGGTCTCAAACATATTTAGCATGCTTTCAAAGAACATTCGGGTTGAAAGAATGCATAAATTATATTTGGCGTTTGGGGCTAAGGCATAAGAAATATACTTGCCATGGACTTTGAAAAAAAATGTATGTTTCATTATAAAAAGGATACATTGGAAAGACAGAAATTGCTACCTTACAAAGTTCTTTTTTTTAAATTATTATTTATTTATTTATTTATTTATTTAGTTTTGGCTGTGTTGGGTCTTCGTTTCTGTGCGAGGGCTTCCTCTAGCTGCGGCAAGTGGGGGCCACTCTTCATCGCGGTGCGTGGGCCTCACTATCGTGGCCTTTCGTTGCGGAGCACAGGCTCCAGACGCGCAGGCTCAGTAGTTGTGGCTCACGGGCCTAGTTGCTCCGCGGCATGTGGGATCTTCCCAGACCAGGGCTCGAACCCGTGTCCCCTGCATTGGCAGGCAGATTCTCAACCACTGCGCCACCAGGGAAGCCCTGGGTTTTTTTTTAATTGAAGTATAGTTGATAGAATGTTGTGTTAGTTTCAGGTGTACAGCAAAGTGATTCAGCTATACATATATGTATTGTTTTTCAGATTCTTTTCCATTATAGGTTATTACAGGATACTGAATGTAGTTCCCTGTGCCATACAGTAGGTCCTTGTGTTTATCTATTTTATATATAATGGTGTGTATCTGTTAATCCCAAACTCCTAATTTATCCCTCCCCACGTTTCTCCTTCGGTAGCCATAAGTTTGTTCTCTATGTCTGTGAGTCTATTTCTGTTTTGTAAATCAGTTCATTTGTATCATTTTTTTAGATTCCATGTATAAGTGATACCATGTAATATTTGTCTTTCTCTGTCTGACTCACTTCACTTAGTATGATCATCTCTAGGTCCGTCCATGTTGCTGCAAATGGCATTATTTCATTCTTTTTTATGGCTGCATAATATACCATTGTGTATATATTGATATATACCACATCATCTTTATCCATTCATCTGTGGACGGACATTTAGGCTGCTTCCATGTCTTGGCTATTGTAAGTAGTGCTGGAGTTTGTTTTTTAAAAAAGCATATAAACTATACAATTCCTAGTTAATATATCATGATACTAAAATCCAGAATTTGGGGGCAGTGCACAGGTCTCTGCTTTATGTGCTTTGTTGAATGAGACATTGAGAATCTAATATATATTAAGTGCTCCACTGGAAATGTCTTATTAAACAAAACAGCACATAGGGGAGACTAGAACAGCGTCAGGCCACAGAGGACTTTCCACCTGCCACCAGCTCACTCTGCAAAAGGATGGATGTGAAACCCACAGACCTCTGGCATGCCAGTATCAGACAGCTGTAAGGAGTGTTTACTACTGCCCAGAAGTCTCCGAAATTCTTGGAAGGGGCTACTGGTGATGTTTCAGCGCCATGAGTTTAGATCCCACGGCAAGTGTGGGGAAACCACTCTTAGCCAAAAGGAAAGTCTAGCCAATCAGCCAACATCTGCAACTGACTCAACTTTGTAGCTGTCTCGTTGCCTGGGTCCACATAATTAAGGGAAAATGCTACATGCTCTAGCAATATTAGCAAAGCTGGGGTCTTAATATATATTCCTAGAGAGTTCTAAGGACCCAGGAAACATCACCTCTACTGGAAAAGTTGACCGTCAGCTTTTTGAACTGACAGTAGAGGGATGATTGGGCGGGTTTAGGACTTTAGGAGCCCCAAACGCCTGAAATTCCAGGTGGCAGTGCACTGTCATTAATATCCCCTGGTTTTAGCTCTTTGGGAGATACCTTTTCTGAGGGTTTTATACATTATTTTTGATTTATTTTAGTATTCCTACTTCTAGTCAAAGTCAAGACCAGGAAATGTAGAGATATGCTATGAGGTGGTTCTCGGGCTTTGTTTGAAATCTACTAAAAATTCCGTCATTCGTTCAGTGACTTTCACTGTGTACCATGCATCCGTGAGTAGTACTGCTATGGGTGCCCCTATGGAGCTGACATTCTTTGTTTAATATATTTATTTAATTATTTATTTGGCTGCGCTGGGTCTTAGTTGTGGCACGTGGGATCTTTTAGTTGCAGCATGCGAACTCTTAGTTGTGGCATGTGGGATCTAGTGCCCTGACCAGGGATCGAACCCGGGCCCCCCTGCACTTAGCCACTGGACCACCAGGGAAGTCCCTGGAGCTAACATTCTACCGGGGGGTTGGGGGGGGGGGCGGGAGACAGACCAACGAATACACACTGTCCGCACAGTAGTAAATGTTGTGGAGAATTGTAGAGGCCAGAGGGGGGCAGGGCTTGCCGGTATGTGCGGCAGTTTCAAAAGGGTGTTTGGAGAAGGCACCACTTATAAAGGGACGGTTGAACAGCGTCCTGGGGAGGTGTGAGGGCTGAGCCCCTGTGTACTGGGGGGAAGTGGGTCCAGGCAGAGGGCTCAGCAGGGCAGAGACCCTAAGACTGGAACCACGTGGTGGAGGAAGAGCAAGGTGGCTGCAGCCAAGGGGCTGAGTGCGAGGGACCGCGAGACAGGTGGGGGGTGGTTGGCGAGGCTTTTTAGGCAATCACGAGGATCTCCACTTTTACTGGTCCTGGGATGGGGCACAGGAAAGTTTGAGCACTGGGGCGGCACACCCTGACTCAAGTGCTCATGCAGCATCGTCTCGGTGCTGTGGAAGCAAGAAGCAGGAGATGCTGCAGCGCTCAGCAAGAGATGATCCCGGCTTTGGGACCAGCGGCCAGCAGTGGAGGTGGTGAGAAGTCATCTGAAGATGGGAGGATAGATTTGCAGTGAATTGTGCTGTGGTACAAAAGCGGGTGGGAGGCACAGGGGCTTGCAGGGTACCATGTGCTTGGGTTCAGCTGGGGTCAGAAGGTGAAAGAAAGGCTCAGGCAAGAGCCTGAGGGTGTAGGGCGATGACTGTGTTCATGCATCTCGGAATTAAGGTGACTTGCTTGCTTTGCACAGTGGGCCGTCTGCTGAAGAGTATTGTCACACCCGCTCTGTGTTCTGCGTGATGCTTTTAGGTCAGCCTTAGAGTTCAGAGCTTTGTCCCAACTCTGCTCACTGATGAACAGAGAAGATTCTTGTGATTTGGTGGTTTCCAAGAGAAATCCCAGCAAAGTGTGGATGGAGGTGGGGGCAGAGAGAATTGCTTTAGTCCCTCAAAGAGACTGTTTATAACAGTAGAACACAGTGAGAGCAACTAGGACAGCTTCTTCAAGAAGCACATATTCTTTCTTCCCTTGTAAGAGGCACTTACTCTCCAAAGAAATCTTTTTTTTTTTTCCTTACTGGAAATATTTCACTGCTTTGATTTTATTTTTTAATTCATTGTCTTCAAAGTTTGCTCTTTCAGAATTCATTTGCTTACCATATAATCTATGACTATTTCAGAAGATTGAAATTAGGTTTGTTTTGTGGCTTCTACTTTTAAACCAAGAAGTGGGTTCAGAATTGGTGATGGAAGAGAACTTGAAATAGGATAGCTTATTGGGAACATTGATTTGGGCCCTTTTCTTCTAGTGTTACTTTTTAGCTTATCTCTTTCAGAATATGCCTGATTTCCTTCTCGTGAGATACCACATGTCTAAGGATCCAGTTGTTACTTAATTTTTCTTTGTTTACTGATAAATATGCTGTATGCTTTTGTTCTTTTAAAAAGCAATTTTATTGAGGTATAAAACACTCACAATAAAATACATCCAATTTAAGTATAGAGTTTGAGTTTTGACAAAAGTGTGCACCCGCGTACCTGTTACCACGATCCATATATGGACCATTTCCATCACTTTAAAAAGTACACTCTGGGCCCGTTTCTAAATAGCTCATCCCACCCAGCCCCAGGCAAACACTGATCTGCTTCTGCTTCCAGTCACAATAGATTATATTTGCCTTTTCTAGAACATCCTATCAATAGAATCAAATCCTATGCACTCTTTTGGGTCTGGCCCCTTTGCCTCAGCACCATGTTCTTCCTTGAGGTTCATTATCATGTTGCTTGTGTTGGGGTTTTTGTTTCTTTTATTGCTGAATAGTATTCCAATGTATGGACTTATTAACACACTTCACTTTTCATGGACATCGGGTTGTTTCCAGTTCAGGGAAATTATGAGTAAAGCTGCTATGGATATTTTTCATCAAGTCTTGTTGTGAACAAATGCTGTCATTTCTCTTTGGTAAGTGCCTAGGAGAGGCATTGTTGCATCTCCTGTGATAGGTACACACGGTATTTTTTTGTTTTTTGGTCGTACCATGCAGCTTGCGGGATCTTAGTCCCCCGACCAGAGATTGAACCTGTGCCCCCTGCAGTGGAAGCATGGACCCCTAACCACTTACCGCCAGGGAATTCCCAGTACACACACATTATGATTGTTATGTCATCTTGATGAATCTACCACTTTTATCATGATGAGAAGTCTGTCCTGGTAATAATATATTTGTTCTGACGTCTACTTTGTCTAATATTGTTATAATCACTCGAGCTTTCTTGATATTGGTGTTTGCATGGTATGTCTGTTCTCTGACCTCTGCCTTGTAATTAGACTATTTAGACCATTTACACTTGAATAATTACCAGTTTAGTTGGATTTAAATCTCGTATGTATTATTTGTTTCCTTGTTGCTTTTTTCTTCTCCAGTCTTCTTTTGGATTGAGTATATCCTAGTAAGTTGTCATCACCACTGGCTTATAATAGCTATATAGCTCTTCATTTCATTTATTTTTCTGGTGTTTCCAGGCACCTCGTCTTCCGTGAACTCCTGGTGCCTTTGCCTCGGCAGGACCACCATGGTCTGCTTGGGTCCCCCTCCCAGCACCACATTTCAGAAAGTGCCTCCAGGCGAAGAGCTGACGCAGCCTGGGGTCCTCCTAGCTTGCTTCCCTTCTTTCAGGGACTCTAGCCCCTTCTGTGTCTGAAAACAGTTACTTCATATACTTTGTCCAGTTTTCTGGTTGTTATTGTGGGAGCTTAGGTTCGGCTCTGGTTACCATATTATGTTCTGAAGTGTAATTTTATTTTTGAAATAAAGTATTTGGTTCTTGGCAGGAGAATGTGTTAAATATGTGAAATTGGGACTGCCTGTAAAACCCTAGATGCATAACACCATTGTTATGACTTCACAAAGTGATGTAAAGATGGTGATGATCAGTTTCCGGCTTAGGCATAGCAGCACGTGTAAACCTCAGAAGCAGAAGCTTTGAAAAGTTCTGTATCAGTCCCGTTTGAATGATAACAGCCCATAATCGAGCCCTTAGGTGCTCAGTGTTCTACATACAGATCTTTTTTAAAAAAAATCATCTTACGTGTGTGTTTTTAAAATTATTTATTTATTTATTTTTGGCTGCGTTGAGTCTTCGTTGCTGTGCACGGGTTTTCTCTAGTTGCGGCGAGCGGGGGCTGCTCTTCGTTGTGGTGTGAGGGCTTCTCACTGTGGTAGCTTCTCTTGTTGCAGAGCACGGGCTGTAGCACGCGGGCTTCAGCAGTTGTGGTGCGTGGGCTTCAGTAGTTGTGGCTCACCGGCTCTAGAGCGCAGGCTCAGTAGTTGTAGTGCACGGGCTTAGTTGCTCCGAGGCATGTGGGATCTTCCCGGACCAGGGCTTAAACCCGTGTCCCCTGCATTGACAGGCGGATTCTTAACCACTGTGCCACCAGGGAAGCCCCTGAGGTTTTAATTTAATTTTAATTCATTTAAATTGAAATAGCCCCATGTGGCTAGTGGCTGCCGTATTAGACAGCAAAACTCCAGGTAGCAAGGGAGCAGGGGTAGAAAGACAGCCCTGTGATGGAGCAGTCAGGGGAGCCTCCCAGCAAAAGACTGACCAGCCTCTTGCCTCACTGTGGCAGGGGAAGCCCCAGGCTGGAAATGGCAAATACTTGGCACAGGCACCACTCCGAACCATTCCTGCGCCCATGGCAGACACTGCTAGTCAATCACCACACACTTTCTTGCTAGTTCAGCCATAGCTCAGGATCCTTCTCAATACAACACTCCAGGCAGTCCCCAACTACAGATCAGTAGATGCTAGCATTTGAGAGAAATATTACTGGTCATCCCTAGGCCAGGAGGCCCATCTGGGAGGTCCAGGATCTCACCAGGCTGTAAGGTGGCTGGCAAGGGACGTGTGGCCAACCTGGGTCAGTGAGGCAACCACAAATATGGAGAGTGGAGAGGCAATGTGCTGGAGGAGCCAAGATTTTTCTATTTCTTCAAGAAACACTCAGAGCATGATTTAGGGAGAGAGGAAGGGGGTGGGGGGAGAGGTGAAGACTTGTCAAAGCCAGCTGATGTGCAAAGCATTTGGAGATTTTTATTGAGCTGGGTGCAATATTGTGATTTATGAAGAAAAATACATATTTGGTCATTCAGACCAAAAATATATATTTGGCCATCTCCCACGTGGCCCAAACCTTAAAATATTTACATTTTCGCCCTTTTTGGAAAAAAAAAATTTGCGGACCCTTATTCTAGAGAGGGTTCTGAATTGCCCACAAAAGTGGACTTGCTGGATTAAAGGAAATATGCATTGAAAATTTCAGCAGATGCTGCCCTTCATACTTGCACTAGCAGTGTATGAGATTGCCTGTTCCCCAGTATCCTCACCAACACAGAGTAATATCAGACTTTTCCATGTGGCCAATTTGATAGGTGAAAATGGTATTTCACTATCGTTTTAATTGTACTTACCTTATTAGCAGTAAGATTTAGTATTAGGCAGTAGGTATAATAAAATATATATTTGGTCTTTGTCCCTCATTCCTGGCACAAAACTTCTAAACCCCGTGGAATTTCCAGATAGGAGTGTCTTTTGATATTCATAACAAAACCCTTTCAACCACACCTGAGTTTGTGTTAATGAGGTGACTTTTGGAAAGCCCCTAAGGAAGGGGCTGGTTGCCAGGGGAACCAACCAGAATTAGAGGATTGGAACTTTCAGTCTCTTCCACCCTCCCCCCCACCCCCTTGAAGGGGAGAGGGGCTTGAGGTTGAATCAGTTAATCCTGTCTACATAACGAAGCTTCAGTGAAATTAAAAGAATGGAGTTTGGGGCTTCCCTGGTGGCGCAGTGGTTGAGAGTCTGCCTGCCAATGCAGGGGACGCGGGCTCGAGCCCTGGTCTGGGAAGATGCCACATGACACGGAGCAAGTGGGCCCGTGAGCCACAACTGCTGAGCCTGCGCGTCTGGAGCCTGTGCTCCGCAACAAGAGAGGCCGCGATGGTGAGAGACCCGCGCATCGCGATGAAGAGTGGCCCCCGCTTGCCACAACTAGAGAAAGCCCTTGCACAGAAACGAAGACCCAACACAACTAAAATAAATAAATAAATAAATAATTTTAAAAAAACGTTCTTCAAAATTATTAAAAAAAAAAAAAAAAAAAAGAATGGAGTTTGGAGAGCTTCTGGATTGGTGTACCCAGGGAGGTGCCAGGTGGGACAGCATGGAAGCTTTGCACCCCTTTCCCCATACCTTGCCCTGTGCGTCTCTTCCATATGGCTGTTCCTGAGTTAGATCTTTTTATAATAAACTGGTAATCTAGAAAGGAAAAAAAAATATTATATATATATATATATATTTGGTCATCTCATATATATTTGGCTTTCCAAAAGTCACCTCATTAACATAACAAAAGGCACCTTTTTTAAAAAATTAATTTTATTTGAGCGTAGTTCTGCTGTACAGCAAAGTGAATCAGCTATACATATACATATATCCCCTCTTTTTTGGATTTCCTTCCCATTTAGGTCACCACAGAGCATTGAGTAGAGTTCCCTGTGCTATACAGTAGGTTCTCATTAGCCTGGAAGGGCGACGCTGCACTCTCCCCTCCGTTGCCAGGCAGGCTGTGCTTCTGTTACTGCAGCCCAAGGCCCCGAGAGCCTGCTCTGGTTCCTTAGGGGCCCCTGGGAGGGGTGTTTGTCACAGGTCTCTCCGCAAGCCCAGTTCTCTCGACCGTGACTGTCCTCGATTGCGGCGTCTGCTACACGGCCTGGGTCAAAGAGCCTAAAAGTGCGGGGATTGGGACCCAACCTGGTAGGAGGAACTTGAGTCCCGTGATCCCCCTAAGCCCCTGTAACCCTGCGGTGGGCGTGGGTCCCCCTCAAGTCACGCTGCCTCCCACACCCACAGCTTCCTTCTGTCTTTGGCTGAGTCCCCTCTGGTTCCTCAAATGGCCACCAGGTGGGAGCAGAGACCTGCGGTGAGGCTGGGACTGAGGCCTCCTTGAAGATGGGCTAGGAGGGCTCCAGGCAGGGCTGGGGGCCTCTCTCACTGGGGGTCTGGGCTTGCCGGGTGGCTGGGAGCTGGGTGCGTGCCTGGGGGTGCAGGCCTCTTTTGGGGTGAGTGTGCTGTGACTGCGTGGGGTGTAGATGGGCACACCTGTGTGCAGAGGCCTCTGCAGCTGTTGGGTGCGTGTGCCCTTGAGCATGCCCGTGTGCAAGCATGCAGGGGGTACCTGTGTGTGACTGTGGGGCCTGGGTCTGCAGAATCCTCCCTGTTCCCCTGCAGGCCTGAGAAGGCTGACGATTGGGATAGCCTGGCCCTTGAACTTTATGTTTCCAAAGCGGCAGGTGGCTCCGAGGCTCGGACCTCAGGACCCCCTGCCCGCTGCGTTCCCTTAGGCTGTGTCCAGCCAGTGTGGCGGCTTGTCCTACTTTGCCAGGTTTGGGGTCCTGCTGAGCCTTTTTTATTTATTTATTTATTTTAACATCTTTATTGGAGTATACTTGCTTTACAATGGTGTGTTAGTTTCTGCTGTGTAACAAAGTGAATCAGTTATACATATACGTATGTTCCCATATCTCTTCCCTCTTGCATCTCCCTCCCTCCCACCCTCCCTATCCCACCCCTCTAGGTGGTCACAAAGCACCAAGCTGATCTCCCTGTGCTCTGCGGCTGCTTCCCACTAGCTCTCTGTTTGACGTTTGATAGTGTATATATGTCCATGCCACTGTCTCACTTTGTCACATCTTACCCTTCCCCCTCCCCATATCCTCAGGTCCATTCTCTAGTAGGTCTGTGAGCCTTTTGATTTGTGTCAGGATGGGGACTCATTGCTGTTCCTGGGGGCCTCGGGGTAGGAAAGGCCAACAGTGCACTGGGGGTGCTCCTTAGCCCCAGGCTGGGGGTTCGGGGAGGGGGAGGGCCGCCACACCGGAGTTTGTGCCCCTGGTCCTGCCAAGCCACTGGGAGGGTGGATGCTAGCCCACTTGTCACCCGCTTAGCATCCTGGGCTTCCAAGGTCCTCCTCCAGCCAGGCCCGTTTCCCTGCTCCCTTTGGTGCCTTTCTACTGCCCTCACTACCTCCACCGCCCTCTTCCGTTCTCCCTGAAAACCACGCTAAGCAGACATTTGTCAAGGTCACAGTGACCTCCATGCTGCCAAGCCCAGTGGACAATTCTCCGGCCTCCTCTGACTTGACCCTCAGCAGCACTTCAGGGGCTGGTCCTTCCCTCCTCCTGCCATCACTCCCTTCCGCAGCTCAGGAATTCCGCTCTCCTGGTTTTCCTTCTGTCCCGCTGGCCCTCCCTCTCAGCCTCCTTTGCTGGTCCCTGATCTCTCCAAGTCTGGGTGCCCCATCCCTACACCTCTTCTGTCTCCCTCTTTAAACGCCCACTTCCTTGGTGATCTCATCCAAGCTCATGGCTTTCAAATGACTCCCGTTGAGTATAATTTAATTAGTTGGTTTTTTATCATCTGTCTTCTCCCAAAGGAAAGCAAGCTCTACAGGCAGGGCTTTTTTTGTCTTAAGTCAGGTTTATTAAGGTATAATTTACATACAGTTAATGTCACCCTTTTTAGTGTTCACTTCTGTAAGTTTTTGACAAACACGTATAGTTGTGAAACTGTCTCTGCCGTCAATTACAGGACAGTTCCCATCACCCCCAAAAGTTCTCCATACCCTTGTGGTCATCCCCTCCCCCATGTCCCGCCCTGGGCAGCCACTAATCTGTTCTTTTGTCCCTTTTCCCTAGTTGTGCCTTTTCTGAAAAGTCATATAAATGGGATTGTACTGCGTGTAACCTTTGGAATCGGCTTCTTCCACTTATCACAATGCACAGCGCATTTGAGATTCACCCATATTGTTGCAGCTGTGAGCCGTTAGTTCTTTTATTCTATTGTATTTTATTGCACAGCTTTGTTTATCTGTTCGGAGGGGGACCAGTTGTCCTGGTTTCCGTGGGAGGGAATGGTTTTTCTGGGACATGGGACTTTCAGTGCTAAAACCAGGGTGGTTGGTTATCTTAGTTCTTTAGTTGAGGGACATTTGGGTTGTTTCTAGGTTGTTGATGATTTTGAATACCTACTCAATATAACCAGTGACAGAGGGTTTTTTGGTGAACACAAATGTCCATTTCTCTTGGGTAAATACCTAGGAGTGGGGTTGCTCAGTTGTATGACGAGTGTACGTATCACTGTAAAAGAGGCTGCCAAGCTGTTCTCCAGAGTGGCTGTATTGTGTAGCATTGTGGGAGAATTCCACTTGCTCTGCATCTTAACCAGAACTTGGTAGTGTGTCAAAAAAAATTAAAAACCGGTTTTTTAGCCATCTTAATAGGTGTATAATGATATCTCCTCACGGTTGGCAGAGATTTCCTTTATTCGCCTTGAGTAGTGTTGTGCCCCCAGTGCCTGGGTTAGTGCCTGCTATGTAGTAGACACTCAATGAATTTTTTTTTTTTTACTGAGTGAATGGATGTATGGATGGATGAATGAATGAAGTCAAAGGGGCTTCCGGTATCTAAATCTGTTATAGCAAATACATAGCACACGTACCGCCAATTCCCCCATGCCCCATTCTGTTTCCATGGCAGACGTCACTCATCAATTGAGCCATTTTATCCACCTGCTTCATTTCAGACAGGTACGATCCAGTCCTTTGTGTAGCAAGTGAGATGAGCCCCATGAGCTAATGCAGCTTTAGTTCAAGCCTCTCATTGGCTGAAGAAGAGGCCAGGCTCAGAGCAGGGTCCAAGGCTGCCCAAGGACTCACAGCGAGCCAGTGGCAGGACTAGATCTCCAGGCTGGGCTCTCCCCAGAAAAATGCACGACGTCTCTGACAAGGCTGGAGTAGGATGGGAGGCATGGACGTGGATCTGGGCTTGAGGCCGGGTTGGAGCATTGTGGAGTGCTCCCTGGGCCCCGGCCGGGTGGGAAGGCTGATGCCGGCGCTCTTCCTGCAGGTGCCCAGGAGCTGCTGGGATGGCCTACCCGCCCACGTTGGCTCCCTGGCCCAGCGGGCGTACTGGGCTCTGCTGAGCCAGCAGAGGGACCAGAGCATCGTGGCCCTGGGCCAGAGCGGTGCTGGCAAGACCACCTGCTGCGAGCAGGTCCTGGAGCACCTGGTGGGGATGGCAGGCAGTGTGGATGGCAGGGTCTCAGGTACAGTGGTCTCCAGGTGACGTGCAGCTGGGACGTGGTGGGGGCGGTGGCGTGGGGGAAGGGAAGGGAGAGTCAGAGGGGGTGCTGGGCGGCTCTTTCTTATATCTGCTCAGCTAGCGTTCACTGAGCACCTGTGTGCAGACCCTGTGCTGGCTTCTGGGCAGGGCCACCCCTAGTCTGTTGGGTACTTTTGTGTGAATTAGAAACAGGTACTCCTTGCCTAAGACACTCACTGCCACATGTGGAACCGTCGTCACGCATTGACATTGTTAGAACCAAACACTTGACCACCACGTTCTGGGCCATCATCCTAATAAGTATACAGGCCTATGGCTATCTGATATAAATGCTGTGCCCTTAGGTGTGGTGTCCTTGTGCAGCGCACAGCCCACTGGACTGTGCAGAGGACCCGATAAGTAAAAACAAAGACAAGGAGGCACTGACAGCCGGAAGGGAGACTCAGCTGCTCATCTGTGCCAGACTCCAGTGCTCTGCACCGCTTGCTGGCCGAGCTGGGGAGGGGAGAGGCGGAGGGAGCACAGAGAAGGGGCCGGGGGGCTTCCTTGAGGAAATGATGTTTGAGCTGGGCATTAAAGAAAGAGTTTCAACATTGTAAATCAACTATACTTCAATAAAAAATAGTGTCAGTTGGTGATAATAATTACAATATTGATGGGGATCGTGGTAAATGCTTGCTGAGGACTTACGCGCCAGGCTCTATTCCAAGCAGGTTAACTTATTTATTATTTAAAACATCCCTATAAGGTAGACATTATTATTATTTGAATTTTATAGATGAGGCCATTAAAACGCAGGGAGGTTAACCAGCTTGCCCAAGGCCACACAGCTCATACATCCTAGCACCGAGATTCAAACACAGACAGTTTGGCTCCAGAGCTGTTACCCCTGGGCCAGTGTTCTCAATGTATTGTTGCCCCTCTGAGGAGCCTTTTTAGTTGTTCTTTCTCCTAATCGTCTCCCACCATGAAAAGTTAATGCCATAGATTCACCATATATTTGTTTATGCAGTGTGTGTGTATGTGTGTATATATATACAGACACACACAGACGTGTGTGTGTGTGTGTGTGTGTGTATCTGTGCTCTATTCTATACATAAGAAAGGAAAACTGCCCCCATCCTCAAGAATCAGTTTCTGCCCTCTTGGGGGCAGTATTCCCCCTGCTGAGAATATATGGCCCAGGCAGTATTGCTTTTCTAATAATAACAAACAATACTAACACCACCACATTTGGAGCATGTTCTGAGCACTTTACATTATTAAAGCTTTTAGTCTTTGTGGCAACCACATGAGGTAAGTAAGTACTATTATTACCCCCATCTTATAGATGGGGTATCTGAGGCACAGGGGGGTTAATTTATTCGCTCCAAATCAGGTGACTAACAACGGGGAGAGGCCATATTCAAGCTTGTTTAACCATTGTACTATCCTGCTTCTCCACTGGGCTTATTCCAATGCTTTATTGATCACCTGTTCTGCACCTGGCCCAGGTTAGAGCCCTGTGAGGAGCTGGGGATACAGCAAGGAGAGGCCCTCCCAGAATGTAGATCTGCTGAAAGTGTGTGTTGGGGGAGTGGAAGTCAGGCTAGGCTGTATCCAGGTGCCTAGCACATAGTGGGTGCTTGTTAAATAGTTATGTTAAAAAGCTTGGGACTGCTGGGCTTTTTGAGCTGGCTGTGATGGGCGTTCCCCGAGAGCAGGTCCAAGAATGTTAATGCTCTGCCCTCCTCCTAGACTCCACCAGGCCCAGGAGGCCCTAGGGCAGCCCTTGTCACTCAGATCGTACCAATCCTAGGTGTGTGTATCTCCCCTTCTGGGCTCACTCTTGCTCACCCCGCGCCCCTGCTTGCAGCACAGGGCCAGCCCAGCAGCGGAAGAGGTGTGGCTTAGAGCTGAGTTGGGGGAGTGGAGGGGCCCCTGCTGGGGCCTGGGGCCAGAATGGGGTCCTGTGAGAGGTGGGGGTGGCAGCACCCGGGCCACGGGTGATGCCCTGTCTGTGTCCCACCAGTGGAGAAGATTCGAGCCACCTTCACTGTCCTCCGGGCCTTTGGCTCCGTGTTCACCGGCCACAGCCGCCGTGCCACCCGGTGCTCCATGGTGATGTCACTGGACTTGAACGCCACAGGCCGAGTCACGGCCGCCCAGCTCCAGGTGAGGCCTCTGGGTGGGAGGGAGAGGGGGCTCTTTGGGGCTGCAGTAGCCTCAGCCCCACTCAGCAGGGCCCACGCCTCCAGCTGGGACCCTGGAATGTGTCTAAATGGTCATCGCTCCCCAGGCCAAGGCCAGCTCCTCCCCACCTCACTCAGTGCCCAGACATCTCCTCCCGGAGCAGGCCAGCTCGTCTGTGCCTCGGAGTATCACAGGGATGAAATATTCATGAGTAGATACATAATTCAGCCGCTCATTAGCTGGGTCTTAAAAGCGTAAGCTGAAATTAAACAGGCGCTCGCTGGCCTTCTGCGGCAGCCCGTGTGTGACAGGCACATGGCCTGTTTGTTCCTCTCTCTGAAATCACCTGGCTCCTCCCCTTCCCCCCCCCCACGCCCCCGCCAACATTCTGTTTGAACAGAAAACAGGATTAGGTTATTAGAAGGGTTGTTTGTATGCGGAGCTAGGAGAATACCCAGACTCGCTGGTGCACGATAAATCCCTTTCTGTCCCGGCCCTGAAAGTCTACCGTGCATCACCATGTGGGTCAAGTTATTAAGGGCTTCGGTTGCATAAGAGTGTGTTGGAGGGCGGCTCTGGGTTAATTGTTAGTACCCTTGGATTCCTTCATCGGAATGAGCCCGTTGCATTCGTTGATTGCCTGCGTGGACTCTGAATCAGTGAGACAAAGGCCTGGCACGTTTTGATTTGGAGGCGTCCAGCCAAGTTGGGGCCTGAGGTGCTGCCTCGAAGAGTGGGCCTGGGGGTTGGTGGGGGTGTGCGGGCAGCCTAGCGGGGCCTCGTGCTGACCGGCGCCTGTCCTCTCCCCTGGCAGACGATGCTGTTGGAGAAGAGCCACGTGGCCCGGCAGCTGGAAGGGGAAGGCAGTTTCGAGGTTTTCTCCCAGATGCTATCCGGATTGGACCTGGCTCTCAGGTGAGCGACTGGGCTGAGCAGGGACAGCCGAGGGCAGTGAGACAAAGGGCCTCCGCTCTCCAGGGCCCCAGCCCTGCCTCTGCCCAGAGGTGAGAGGCAGTGGAGCCCAGTGGTTAGGAATCTGGCCTCTGATTCTTGCTGCCTGGTACTGCTCCTGGGCTGGGTGAACCTGGCCAGGTGTCACCTGCTCTGAACCTCCGTTTCTTCCTCTGTAAAGTGGAAATAGTACCTTGACTGCTGACCTTACAGGATTAAGTGAGATAATTCACATATGGCTCTTTATACACGCTGGGGGGTGGTGGTGGATGTCTGCTGTGACGGTGACATTTTGGTACAGGTTCTGACAGCAGCGTGGGAGGTGGGCAAGGAACAGCAGACCCCAAATCTTCCAGAAGCTCCTAAACTCTGTGAGAGCCTTGGGTGCACCTGAGGTAGCTCAGGGCGAGGAGGCACCAGGTGGAACAGCAGAGAAGCCACAAGACTCATCTGGGAGGGCCTTCTGGGGGAGGTGGCCCAGGGAGTCATCTCTGCCCCTCGCTGACTCCTGGGAATTCTTGGACATGTGGCTCCCTGTCTCTGAGCCTTGGTTTCCTCATCTGTTGAACGAATGAGTAAGGTTCTATCTAGTGAAGCTCCAGGGAGTGCTCACCCCAGGCGAGGGGTGATAATTTTCAATTTGCCTCTGCGTCCCCCATCATTTGTCTCCTGCCTTCCACCCCCGTCTGAAGGGCAGGCCCAACCTGTCCTGAGCCTCCTGGCTAAGGCCAGAGGGGCACCTTACCCTTTGGAGAGAGGGCAGATTAGGGAGGAAACTCCCAGTTTTCAGAGCAGGGTAACTGAGGAGTAAGGAAGCTTCTGGAAGGCCTTCACTTAAGAAGGGCCCATTGAGGGCAGCAAGTGAGGAATATTCGGGAGGCAGGGCCAGGGCCTGAGGCAGACCCCGGGGCCACCTGGGGCACTCTGTGGAGCCCCGTGCCATGATGCCCACCTGCCCTGCCAGGCCACTGGTGTGGGTGGGTCCTCCCTTACTTCTGGTCCCTTCTCTGTTTCCAGGACAGAACTGTACCTGCACCAGCTGGCAGACAGCAGCTCCTTCGGCATGGGCGTGTGGCCTAAGGTAAAGAGGAGGTCCTTCTGGGTGTGAGTGGGTGTCTGTGTCCCCATGGCCAAGATGGGCGGGTCCCCTGTGTGGCTCGTCCCTCTGCCACTGGGGTGAGTAGTTGGCAAGGGCTGGTCACGTGGGGGAGGCAGGGTTGCCTTTATGGGGCCTGGGCTTGTCAGGGAAATGAGTCTTGTGCTAATAAAGGGAACCAGGAGGTGGTTTGTGTAGAGGTAAGGGCGCGGTCTCCGGGACAGGCTGTCTGGGTTCAAACCCCGGCTCTGACACTTACTGGATATGAGACCTCAGGCATGGACCCTAGCCTCTCTGAATGTCTGTGTCCTCTTCGGTAAAATAACAACAGAACGGGCGGGCAGGCTGAGGGGAGGACAGAGCGTGGCACGGCCTGCCCGCCTGGGCCACGGGGAGAAGGTCGGGGTGCCGCCCGCGCCCTCGTTCCGCTGCCTGGCGTCCTTTGTGGAGGCAGGGCTCCCAAGGAGCTCAAAGGCCAGGGAAGGACACACGGGACGGTCCAGAGCCACCCTACCGCTCCAGTGGTGCAGCACCCTCTCTGAATTCCTACTGCCACCAAAACACATCCCTAAGGCCTTTGGGAAGAATTGCTAGGACCCAGGAAGGCGGCCCCTTGCTGTGGTCCAGACTTCAGCAGCTGCCGATGACCAGAGGGAGCCAGCCGGCCGGCCGTGAGCAGGAGGACAGGACACGGGGACAGGGACAGCCACAGCCGGGCTTCCCGCAGCTGTGCCCACCGCCAGAACCAGCTCCAGCCAGTCACAGCCCCCGAGATGCCAAACAGTGACGGGCGAGAGGCCGGCAGGAAACTGACACCCCCTCACTGGAGAGCCTGCCCGGTCAGGGTGCGGGGCACCATCCCCGTCTGAACTCACCCCACAGCTCAGCCGTCTCCCAGTGACCCAGACGCGTCACCACGGCCCCAGGGCTGATCCCCGACCAAGGTCAGAACTCCCCCCAGTGTGACGGCCCCCATGCCACTCCTGTGGTGGAAGGGACGGCAGGCAGAGACCAGGAGTAGAGTCTTTTTTATTAATGGCTGCGTTTTCAAAGAACCGTTTTGTTACCAGGAAAGCTCCCCAGGAAGGGATTGCATTAGTGCAACAAGGGGGAGCCTTGATGCCAGGCTTTCCAGACACTTCCAGGTGGAGACTTTTGGCCTAGGCCGGCCGCCGGGGACTCGGGGGCTGGGAGGACACACGGCCCCTCCCCCGCCCCGACGGGGCGCTAAGGCACCCGGCCCGCCTGGGGGGGCAAAACCCCGTGCCGTCAGCAGGCCGGCGGCTTGCAGCCCTCAACCTGCAGCCCTTTGCTCAGGAGGAAGGCGTCCTGCATGGGGTCACAACCCAGGAAGAGCTTCACCATGCCCTTGGCATCCTCGGAGCCCCCTGGCCTCAGAATGCAGCTTCTGTAGTCCATGGCAACCTGAGGAGAGGGGGCGGGGCTGCAGGAGGGTGGAGCACCCCCTTCACGGAGGGTGTGGGTGTGGCCACCTCTGCTGTGACTCAACAAAGGGCAGGGGAGCAGGGGGTTCTGGGCAGGGCCCTCAGAGCCTGGCAGGCCCAGGCGGGCGGCAAAAGCATCTAGGCCCAGGCCCAAGGACCTCCGTGTTGGTCTGCACGGCAGGCCGGCCTCTCACCTTGCCACTCAGGACGCCCTCCTGCTTGAAACGAGTGTGTGGACCGTGTCCGCGGAGTACACCTCGCTGCACAGGTAGCCATAGGACTGGGCGTCATAGCTTCCTGCCAGGTGGCCGAAGGTCGCAGGCAGGTGGGTCCCTGGGACACACGCGGAGAGGCTCCTGCCCGGCCCCCTGGCCGCTCCGTGCCCCTTCCCCAGAGCCCAGAGCTTGGGGCCTCAAAGCAGCCCTGTCTGAGTCCCCTGCCACTAGAGGGAGTATTGGCCCAACACTTCTAGAAAACGGGGACCTTGCGGGCAACTCAGTGGAGGGACACAAATCAATCTTTGCCGACTTTCTGCTGAAGCTCACGAGGGTTCACCCCTAAGCCTCTTACAGGGACAGCTGCCCGAGGCTCCGAGGGATGAGTCAGGGCTCGCCCTCCAGCACGGGGAGAGCGCGGGTTAAAGCGCTCACGAGGGAGTGAACTGCGTCTCCGCACCGACACGCACGGGCAAACCTCGTCGACGCGTTCCGTCCGGGGTATGAAGCCCTCTCCTGCCTCTTCCAGGCTCTCCAGAAAGCACGTGCAGATACGCCCAGCCCACCCTCGGACTCCGCGGGCCACAGCTGGAGGGACCAGCCCAGGAACCCAGGCAGGAAGAGGCCAGAGGTCAGCAGGCCTCGACCAGAGCCCGTCAGTCGGTCCCCCTTCACACACCACCAGAGGATCCTCTTGAACTGGGCAGTAGCCGCCAACCGACCGCTAAGGTGGGCCCGGCGTGTGCTTGGCTACCTGGCGTGGCTGGGACCCTGAGGATCTCCTGGCAGAGGCGGGCATTGTCCTAGGCCGGGTCCGAGGGCGTCTGCGTGTGCAGGGCCTGGTCCACCTTGGCCAGGACGATCTGGCGCAGGTTGAAGAGGCCTGGAGGGCGGGAGGAAAGAGAGGGGGGCGCTGGCACTGTGTCCAGGCCGTGCTTTCCAGCCGGGCGGTCTGGGAGCCCCTTTCCTTTCCCTCGGCCCGGCCGCACGGGGGTTGGCCAGCCGGGACTTGATGAGCTTGTCCAGCAGCTCCTGGGGGACGGCACTGCCCGTGCCCCGCCGAGACTGGCAGCAGCGCCAGGGCTTCACAGGGTGCGGCGCTCCCGGCCCCAGAGCCTACCCTCTGGTTCTCATCCCCGGCTGTCACCAGAGTCGCAGGCAACGTGCCCTTCTTTTCGTTTGTCTTTTTTCCGGCCCTCGACCACGCAAAGGTGTGAAGCCCTGCCACTCGCTGCCACGTGGATGCACCGTGAGAACACGGTGCTCAGCGAGAGAAGTCAGACACAGAAGGACACACAGGGTGTGACCCCACTGAGGGGAAACGTCCAGAACAGGTAGATCCACAGAGTCAGAGTGGGTTCCTGGTTGTCAGGGACAGGGGAGGGGAGGGAATGATAACTAAGGGCGTGAGGGACCTTTTTGGGGTGAGGGAAATGTTCCAGAACAGGGCAGTAGTGACGGCTGCACAGCTCAGTAAAGTGTCCCCACGCGCTCCGGTTGCAGTCTGTGAGAGCATCGCTCTCAGGACGAAGGGCTGACTGCAGGAAGACTGAACGAGCACTGGGTCCTGGGCCCAGACACTCATCTGGGGACCCCCCCCACATTGGGAAGTCACTGGGACTTGCTGAGCCTCCACCGAGACTGGCAGCAGCCCCAGGGCCTCACAGGGCGTGGTGCTCCCGGCCCCAGAGCCTAACCTCTTGTTCTCATCACCGCCTGTCACCAGCCTTGCATGCAACGTTCCTTTCTTCTATTTTGTCTTTTTTAAAGGCAACTCTTGAATACCTGTATTTAACATGCAGGGAACCAGTCCTGACTCCTTGATCTGGGACTTCCAGCCTCCAGAGTCTCGAGGACATCCACTTCCGTTGTTTACGCGCCCAGTGCGTGGGGTTTGATGATGGAAACTGACACCAAGGGCGTCGCCTCGTGCGGGGTGACATCAGCGGAAGAATCCCGTGGCGAGGGCTTGCCTGAGGACCACGGGAGACCCCGGGCCCTCCCCGCCCCCTGCCTTCAGCCCCTCGCCTGCACCCTCCTGGGAGCGGAGCTGGTGCATCGCTTGCCAGAACTCATGGAAGTAGGTCTCCAGCTCATCATGCTGCAACAGGGAGGGCGGGTTGGGCGTAGGCTTGGTGAAGTTGGCCACCATGGCCGCGATGGCAATCTGGCGCCTCCCGTCCTGCTGCAGGCAGCCCGGCTGCAGGCCAAAGCAGGCCATGTGCCCGGACTTCCCTTCCCTGGGGAGGGACGCGGGTGAGGCCCCGCTACCACAGAGGAGCCCCGGCCCACGGCCGACAGGTTCCCCCACGCATGCACCGAGGGTAGAGGTCCAGGTAGAACTTGCTGATGGATGACCTTGCCCGAGGCCGCGTCCCAGACCGTGTAGAGCCTCACATCTTCATCTTCGTGACGCATGTTGGCGCCTTCCTCCAGGTCGAAGGTCAGCCCCAGCAGCTCCTGGGAGATGCCCAGCCGCCCGCGCGTGACCACCTGCATGGGGAAGGACTCATTGAGCAGGTACTGGTCCACGTGGTAGCGCGTCTCCTCCCCCTGGTTCATGTAGTAGCGCAGGTCCTAGACGTTGATGGGCCCGTCAAAGTGCAGGCCCCGCCTCTGGCACTCAGCCTTCTTTAGCTCCAGGATCACGGCCGCTCCTGCTCCCCGAGGGGCTTCAGCTTCTGGGCCAGCTCATCTGCGGGCGGAGGGGAGAGGCTCAGCTATGTCCCTGTGGCAGCCGCCCAGCCGCCCCCCACCCCACGCCCCTCGAGGCAGAATGAAGGGTTGGGGAAGGCGACCCCCAAGGGCTGACACAGTGGGGTCTCAGGCAGCACCACGTCCAGTCAAGGTCCACCTGACCCCCGTCCCCACTGGGACTCGGGGAGGCGGGGTTACCTAGGAAAGTGGCCACCACCTGGCTGGTCTTGGCCATGTTCATCTCCAGCACAGAGTCGGCACGCGTGCTGAATCCCAGCAGGCGGGACTTCTGAGCCTGCAGCCTTACCAGCTCCCCGAGGATCGCGCAGTTCTCCTGGAACCCAGAGACAGCCAGCGCTGGGGACCGTGGGCCACGCCCTCCCCACAGGCCCCGGGCCAGGTCTCTGTGGGTGGGAGGGCTCTCAGGCCACTGGCGGGCACAGCCAAACCCCCTCCCTCCTCCTCCTGGCCTGGATTTCTAGACACTTTGGTGCTGTCCTAACATGTGGTCTTTATGAACACAGGTCCTTTTGGAACCAGAAACGGCGTGAACCATGATGAGCTCTAAGGCCAAGGGCAGGAAGAAATGTGACCAGGCTCTCCAGGAGCCACCCAGGGGCCTCCCCGGGCTCAACAATACAAACTTGGCTGCCGTGCAGACAGCAGCTCATCCCCACGGCGCCCGAACACCCAGCCCCTGGACGGCGAGAGACCTGTTGCTGCAGGTGCCCCGTGGTTGGCTGGTGAGGCCTGGCCCCAGGCGTACGCCACCTTCTCTGGGGCCACCTCTCTGGGTCTGCGGTGGGGTTCTCCTGGGAGCCCCCAGTCACCACAGGACCAACGTGGCCTGTCTGCAGCCCAAGAAGGTGGGGACACAGGTCTGTCCCCCGTGGACATCACCCGCGAGGCCGAGCAAGCACCAGTGGTGTCTGCGGGGAAGATGAAGGGCTCATGCACAGCCCCCATCTACTGAAGATGCTAAACGGGAGAAGCACAGACTGCAGCCACATGCGGTATGGACCAAACGCAAGTGTCCTTGCAGGAACCGATGTCTGAATGTCGAGGCTGTTCCCGGGCCACAGTGAGAAGGCCCAGGCCCCACGCAAGGCACAGAGAGGGGATGGGGGGAACATCTGCGAATCTGAGCTCATCGGGCATCACCCCAGAAGGAGAGGGAGAGAGCCAGAAGGAGATACGGAGGGAGAGGGAGAGAGAGGGAGGTACAGACGTCTCTCCTTTCCCTGGGGGTTCTCTAGTGCAGCCAAGCCTGAAAACCACTGCATTTCGGGAGATGGGTCCTCGTGGAAAAGTTAAATAGTAGCTCATGGCATTATCGACACATATTAAAATGGCCCCAAATCTTGGGGAGTCAGGGAGGGGAGCTGGCGGCTGCCTCGTAAAGGAGGAGAGATTGGGCGTCAGAGGAGGTGCCTGCCTCCACCACCTCCGCCGCCGCTGCCCCCCCCCAGGGCCCCGCAGACTTCATCTCCCAGCTGTGGTCCTGGGCTGGAAGGCAGCGGGGAGGTCAGGCCGTCCCAAGCATCAACGTTGACTTCAGGGCTGATCTGAAAGGCGCCTGGTGTTTGTTGAAGCAGAAAAAAGAGAAAGCAGTGGGCAGAGGATGGGAGGGGGAGGGAGCCCCCATCAGCCCTTCTCCCTGTCTCCCTCTCTGTCTCCCTCCCTCCCTCCCTCCCTCTACCTCCCTGCCTCTCACTCTCCCTCCATCTCTCCCTCTGCCTCTCTCCCTCCCTCTCTCCCTCCCTCTCTCCCTGTCCCTCTTGCCCTGTCCTGTCCCTCTCTCCCTCCCTCCATCCCTGTCTCTCTTTCCCTGTCCCTCTCTCCCTCTCCCTCTATCCGTCCCCCCTCCCTTTCCCCGTTTCCATCTCCCTCTCTGCCTCCCTCTTTCCCTGTCCCTGTTTCCCTGCTCTGCTCTCCCTCTCCCTCTCCCTCTTTCCCTCTCCCTCTCTCCCTGTCCCCCTTTCCCTGTCCCTGTTTCCCTGTTCCGCTCTTCCTATACCTCTTTCCCTCTCCCTCTCTCCCTCTCGTGCTCCCTCTCCCTCTCCCTCCACCTCCTTCCCTCTCCAGAGAGGGAAGGAGGTGGAGGGAGAGGGACAGGGAGCAGGAGAGGGAGGGGGGAGAGGGAGAGAGGGATAGAGGGAGGGAGAGGGACAAGGAGCAGGAGAGGGAGGGGGGAGAGGGAGAGAGGGATAGAGGGAGGGAGGGAAAGACAAAGACATCTCTCCCTCCCTCTATCCCTCTCTCCCTCCCTCTCTCCCTCCCTCTCTCCCTCTCTCCCTCCCTCTCTCCCTCTTCCTCGCTCCCTCTCCTCCCTCTCCCTCCGTCTCTCCATCTCCCTCACTCCCTCCCAGAGACAGAGAGACGAAGAGGCAGAGACAAGGGAGAGGGAGAGAGGGAGAGGGAGAGAGAGGGGGAGAGAGGGAGAGACGGAGAGAGGGAGAGAGAGAGAGGTCTCTTCCTCCCTTTCCCTCTCTCCTCCTTCTCTCCCTCTCTCCCACTCTCCCTCTTCCCTCTCCCTCCCTCCCCCCTCCCTCTCTCCCTCTCCCCCTCTCCCTCGTCTCTCCCTCTCCCTCCATCTCTCCCTCTCTGGGAGGGAGTGAGGGAGAGGGAGAGACAGAGGGAGGGAGAGGGTGAGACAGAGGGAGGGAGAGGGAGGGAGGAAGGGAAAGGGCGAGGGAGGGAGAGGGAAGGAGGACAAGACGTCTCTCCCTCTCCGTCTCCCTCCCCCTCCCTCTCTCCCTCTCCCTCCCTTCCTCTCCCTCTCCCTCTCCTAGAGGGAGGGAGGGAGAGGGAGAGACAGAGGGAGAGGAGAGGGGGAGTCGGAGAAGGAGGTAGGGAGAGGGAGAAGGCGAGAGGGTGCCTGCTTCCCTCTCTGTCTCCCTCCCTCCCTCCCTCCCTCTCCGTGTCCCTGTCTCCCCCCTCTCCCTCTCCCTCTCCCTCTGTCTCTCCCTCTCTGGGAGGGAGAGAGGGAGAGGGAGAAGGAGGGAAAGTGATGGAGGGAGGGAGAGGGAGAGAGGGTGAGGGAGAGAGGGAGAGAAGGAGGAGAGAGGGAGAGGGAGGGAGGAAGAGAGCTCTTCCTCTCTCCCCCCTCTCTCTCCCCCTCCCTCTCTCCCTCTCCCCCTCTCCCTTGTCTTTGCCTCTCCCTCCGTCTCTCCCTCTCTGAGAGGGAGTGAGGGAGACGGAGAGACGGAGGGAGAGGGAAAGGGAGGAGAGGGAGGGAGGCAGAGGGAGGGAGGGAGGGAGAGACGTCTCCTCCCTCCCTCTCCTCCCTCTTCTCCCTCTCCCTCTCCCTCTCCCTCCAACTCTCCCGCTCCCTCCATCTCTCCATCTCCGTCACTCCCTCCCAGAGGGAGAGACGGAGGGAGAGGCAGAGACAGGGGAGAGGGAGAGAGGAAGAGGGAGAGAGGGGGGAGAGAGGGAGAGGGAGAGAGGGGGAGGGAGAGAAGGAGAGGGAAAGAGGAGAGGGAAGAGGGAGAGGGAAGAGGGAGAGGAAGAGGGAAGAGGGAGAGAGGAGAGAGGGAGAGAGGAGAGAGGGAGATAGGGAGAGGAAAGAGAGAGGGAGAGGGAGGGAGAGGGAGAGAGGGAGGGAGAGAGGAAGAGACAGAGGGAGAGACAGAGAGGGAGTGGGAAAGAGGTAGAGGGAGAGCGGAACAGGGAAAGAGGTACAGGGAGAGAGGGAGGCAGAGAGGGAGGAGAGGAAGCAGGGAGAAAAGAGAGAAAGAACACACCGTCTACATTTCTGTCAAATGACACCGGGGATCCTTACACAACCAGGAGAAAGTAACACAGGGAGGCTCTTTCTCAGCTGGAACTGGAACTGCAGACGGGGCCAAACACCACCAGGCTGGCCACACGTGTCCAGCCGCCGCTCCAGCCCCGTCAGCCGTGAGTCCGGTCACCAGGGCTCTGAGTGTCTGCTCCAGGGAGCTGGGGTTCACCCTCTCACCCGGGAGGCCGGGCCAAGAGAGCAGGGCCCCGGGCTGGACACATAGGGGAAAACGCATCCCCACAGGACAGCTTGTGCGAGCAGATTCAGCTACCAGATTCTAGAGGCCCGGGACCACCCTGTGGCCCGTGAAACCCAGGAGCCACGAGGGTCTTGCAACGTGATTCCTGTCCGTTGGACTGTAAAGTTTGTGTAGGGAATCTTGGAAACAGTGGTAACAAGGCTGAATTGGAACGAGCTTTAGGCTATTATGGACCACTCTGAAGTGTGTGGGGTGCTAAAAACCCTCCCGGCTTCGCTCTCGTTGAATGTGAAGATCCCCGAGATGCAGCCGATGCTGTCCGAGAACTAGATGGGAGAACACTATGTGGCTGCCGAGTAAGAGTGGACCTGTCGAATGGGGAAAAGAGAAGTCGAAATCGTGACCGCCTCCTTCTTGGGGTCGTCGCCCTCGAGATGATTATGGGAGGAGGAGTCCTCCACCTCCCACACATCTCCAAGATGGAGAGCCTTCTCCGTCAGCCAGAGCAGGTCCCTTTCTAGATATAGGAGAAGAGAGAGATCCCTGTCCCAAGAGAGAAATCACAAGCCGTCCCGATCTTTCTCTAGGTCTCCTAGCCGATCTAGGTCAGATGAAAGGAAATAGAAGACCACTTTGCAAGAGGAGTGGTGTACAGGCAATAACTTCATTTGGCAGGAGTATGTACAGAAAATTCAAGTTTTGTTTGAGACTTCCGAAGCTTGGTGCACTTTTTAAATGTTTTAGTTGTTCACATTTGTTTGTCTCTTGGGACAGTGACACATAAAGGTGTCATTCTCTATGGTTTGAAATGGGTCCTGGGAGGCATGTAATATGAAGAATTGTTACCTTACAATGTTCCCTTAAGCAAAATTGAACTTGCTTTGAATTTTTGGTCTTGCCTAGACTGATAATAAAACTCTAACTCCTGCCCACCTAAAGTGTGATGTTTACTATTATGGAAACAACACTGGCAAACATTGAAAAGACTTTCTGTAGCTGGGATATGGTATGCAGCTGTAGTTAAGCAAGCAGTCTTTAAAAGGTGCTGTGAACCCAAGCCAGCAGGTAAAAATGAAAGCCGCACCCTTACCCTAGATTAGAGGTTTAAAAATTCCACTAGTCTTCACACCGGACAAGAGATTGTCCAGGGAGTTTAAAATCTAAGAAGTTTCAAGGAAGTTAGTTTACCTTTGAGTTAGGTCATACGTCCCCTCTGTGATTGCTGTACATGAATACATAGCTCTTTGTAATATTTTTTGGAAATTTGAGATTATCAAGATACCAATGTCCTGCCAGATTAAGAGTATATTGTAGAGCTGAACTTTGAGTTACTGTGCAATTTTTTTTTTCATGCTGTCATTTGTAATATGTTTTGTGAGAATCCTTGGGATTAACGTTTTGGTTGCAAAAGAAAAAAAGAAAAGAAAAGAATCCGCCTGCCAATGCAGGGGACACAGGTTCAAGCCCTGGTCCGGGAAGATCCCAGGTGCCGCAGATCAACTAAGCCCGTGGGCCACAACTACTGAGCCTGCACTCTAGATCCTGGGAGCCAGAACTACTGAGCCCCCGTGCCACAACTACAGAAGCCCACACGCAACGAAGACCCAACGCAGCAAGAAAAAAAAGACAATACTGGCCAGGTGATCAAGGGTAAAATCGTTTGTCATAAGTCCCGTTGATGGTGTGTATCCTTGATGTGACCTGAGGAGAATGGCATTTTTATCTCTGTCTGGGTCTTCTGCCCCAAACCCCATAACTCCAGACCAACCATAAGAAAACATCAGAAAACAAACAGACTAACAAATTGAGGGACAAAACACCTGACCAGTCCTCCTCAAAACTTTCAAGGTATCAAAACCCAGCGACGTCTGAGAAATGTCACAGCCCAGAGGAGACTGGGACAGAAAAAGGATGTTAGGGGAACACTAGGGAAATTCTAATAAAGTGTGGACTTTAGTTAATAACAATGTATCCATCTTGGTTCCTTAGTTGGATAAACATGTCACACTAAGGTACTAATGAGTTGGAAATAGGGGTACTGGGTCAGGGTCCACGGCACTCTGTACACTCTGTACAGATCTTTGCAACTTTTTTGTAACTCTAAGCTCTTGTAAAATTAAGCGAGTACTGAACAGAGCTAAGAATGTTATTTCCCTGATTTGAACATGCCTGAGTTTCTTTTCATGGTCACATTTTTGCTATTTGGATGTGTCTTGGAATCAGTAGCAAAGGAGAGTTGCCAGCCCCTGGGAAGATGTGGGTGGTTCGCAGGTGGCTTGCTCTGGAGCTGAAGACCACGGTGGGAAGTCTGCAGCCTCGGGCTGCACTTAGAAACATGGGAGGGGATGGGCCAGCTCAGTTAGGGATGGAACCTATAAATAAAACTTTTTTCTTTTCCGTTATGGCTTATCACAGGATACTGAATATAGTTCCCTGTGCTAGACAGTAGGACGTTGTAGTTTATCCATCCTATATTTAATAGTTTGCATCTGCTAACCCCAAACTCCCAATCCAACCCTCCCTCACTGTTTCTCCCCCTTGGCAACCACAAGTCTGTTCTCTATGTCTGTGAGTCTGTTTTTGTTTTGTAGACGCGTTCATTTGTGTCATATTTTAGATTTCACATATAAGTGAGATCATATGATATTTGTCTTTCTCTTCTGACTTACTTCACTTAGTATGATAATCTCTAGGTCCATCCACGTTGCTGCAAATAGCATTATTTCATTCTTTTTATGGCTGAATAATATTCCATTGTATATATGTACCACATCTTCTTTATCCATTCATCCATCAGTGGACATTTAGGTAGCTTCCATGTCTTGGCTACTGTAAATAGTGCTGCAATGAACGTTGGGGTGCGTGTATCTTTCTTTCTTTCTTCTTTCCTTCTTCCTTTCTTCCTTTCTTTCTTTCTCTCTCTCTCTTTCTCTTTCTTTCTTTCTTTCTTTCTTTCTCTCTATTTCTCTCTTTCTCTCTTTCTTTCTTTCTTTTTTCTTTCTTCTTTTATTGTCACACGGCATGTGAGATCTTAGTTCCCTGACCAGAGATGGAACCCACGCCCCCTGCACTGGAAGCATGGATTCTTAACCACTGGACCACCAGGGAAATGCCAGGGGTGTATGTATAGTTTTGAATTAGAGTTTTCTCCAGATCTATGCCCGGGAGTGGAATTGTGGAACCCTATGGCAGCTGTATCTGTTCCTGCACGCCTCACATCAACCACCTGCACTCCAATCCTTGCTCTCAACGTCATCTTTGGGGAACCCAACCTGCGACAGGGACCTTGACAAGAAGAAATGGCTCAGGGAAAAGCTACCTGCACGGGGAGGAGATAGAGACCATCGCCCCTGGGGTGCGGAGGGGAGAGTGGGTGCAGAGGTTTGTCATTTCACCCCCGATACTCATCTCAGCCCTCGTGGCTGCCCCACTCTAGGTCACCTCGGGATACAGAGGTGACCCGGTTAGAGTCCCTGCCTGTGCAGGAATCGGGGCACCAGCGGGTCTGAATAATATTAGTGCAGGGTCTCCCCCGTGGCACTGGGGTTATTTGGGGCGGGTCATCCTCTGCTGAGGGCCCCTCCTGGGCACTGTGTGGGGTTTAGCAGCATCCCTGGCCTCACCCATTTGATTCCAGGGGCCCTCCCTCCCAGTTGTGACAACCACAGATTTTCCCCACACATCACGGAAGAACTGGGTGAGGCGGGGGCAGGATGGCTCTGGGCGAGGACAGCTGTGTTGAAGCAACCAGCCTGGCCCAGGGCAAGGTCTGCCCCAATCCCGTCAGCGCCTGCATTTAGAACTGCCCCTTTCCTCTCCCACCTCCCCTGCCCTGCAGTGGTCTCCGAGACATCATCCCCATGTAATAAATCACACCTTCTCAGTTTACTGTTTGCTGCCCTCGCTAGAACGTGAGCTCTTTGAGGACAGGGATGCTGTTATGTCCCCAGCACCTAGAAGAGTGTCTGCTGTGTAGTAGATGCTTCATAAATACTTGCTGAATAAAGGAGTTGAATAAAGGGATGAGTGGATGAATGAATGAAGGTTACAATGGAAGGAGGGGGGAGATTCCCTTTCTGGCTCTCGGGGGTTGGGAGATCAAGTGAAAGATCTGTCCTAAATAGGCTGACCAGCCTTCTGGGGTTCCCCGGGACTGAGAGTTTCCCCAGAGTTCCAGCGCTCAAACCTGAGCGGTCCTGGGCAAACTGGGGGCGGGTGTTGGTCACCCTATCTAAACACAGTAACAATTCCAGCTGCAATAGCAATGGCCAATGACCTCTACGGTCTTATTGACCATGCACAGTTCTCTACCTGGCGGGGAAGGGTGGGCCGGGATTGGAATTCTGGTGATCCAGGGCGGGTGAGGGCACACCCCGGGCTTGTGGAGGGGAGTCCAGGAAGGTTCTGGAGGAAGTGACAGTGACACAGGAGGGAGGGAGGAGTCTAAGGAAGAACATCCCACATGACAACCTGTGCCAATGGCCCTGGGCCCAAGGTCACACCTGACCAGGGCTTGCTTTTTTTTTTTTCTAATTTACTTTTCCCCACATGGATATGCAATTGTCCTAATGCCATTTATTGAAAACTCCTTAATTTCCCCACTTTCTATCATATCAAGTTCTCATATATCTGTTTCTGGATCTTTTTTCTATACCATAGAGCTATACGTCCCATCCTTGCACCACTAGGGCTGTTTCATCACTATAACTTTATTTATTCATTTTGTTTTGGCCGTGCTGTGTGGCATGTGGGATCTTATGTCCCTGACCAGGGATCGAACCCGCGTCCCCTGCAGTGGAAGCTCGGAGTCTTAATCACTGGACCTCCAGGGAAGTCCCCAGGGCTTGCTTTGACATCCATGGAATGGTGGCAGGTGGGCACGGGGAGCAGCTGTCTGTGAGCCATCCTGGGTAGAAATGCAGGGTGGAGGGGAGGACAGATGGAGCTGGAGGGGAAGAAGCGGAGGAGGGAGGGAGGAAGGGAGGGAGGCCGGGCGAGAGACAGACAGAGAGTTTCCGGAGACAATAGCTCTGGCCGTGTCCTAGGGCATGAAAGCTGAAAATAGCTCCTAGTGCCGGGAGCCTTGGAGCCGGAGGCTGGGAGCCAGGGTGACTGGCTCTCCTCCCTGGTGTGTGTGTGTTGCGGGGGGGTGGGTGGCTCTGGGCTTCTCAGGCTGGGAATGGGGTGCACAGAGCAGGAACGGAGCAGGGACCCTTCTCTCTGGAACCTCGTGGGCCATCCTCAGCTCACAAAGCTGAGCCACTCCTTGCCCTACGAGTGGGGGGCTTATCCTCCCTGTCCCCTGGATCATACCCCCTCACACACAACTTCCCCGTGTGTGTTCCCAGCAACCAAGAGAATCTGTTTTTAAAAGATTTGGGGGAGGGGGGTAACCATACAAACAAGAGCAGAATGGATACTTTTTCAGGATATGAATGGCTCTGTGTAAGCCCACCCCCAGGGTAACCACAGTCCTGACCTCTAACACTCTTGACGAGTCAGCCTTGGTCTGGGCTTGCGGACCCACGGAAGCTTCCTCATTCCCTCCTTCAGGTCCCGACTCTCCCTCGGCGTCTTTGTGAGAAGCACCCGGGGAAGTGGGACTGCTAGGCTGTACTGCTGCTAGAACTCCACCTGGGCTCCACCAGGCTCCAGCCCCCCGCCCTGTCCACCTAACTGACCCTGAGGCACCTCAACTGGTAGGAGCAGCATCACCTTCCCTCCTGGGACTCGTGATACTTAAGGGAGACACCGAAAGACAAGCCTTTGGCTCCCTGGCTGGCAAAGAGCAGGTACTCAATTGTCATAAGTGTCCGTATCAGTGAGGGTTCTCCAGACAAACAGAATCCATATGGGGTGTGTGTGTATATACACACACACGTACATATGTACAAGCATACAAAAATATACAGCTGTGTACATATGCAGTATGCGTACACACATATACACATATAGTATATACAATACACACATACATATATACACACATATAAAATGCAGTTTGTATATATACAGTATGTATACACACATATACACACAATATAGACAATACACACATACATATACACTATACATACACACATATAAAATGCATAGTTGGTATGTATACAGTATGTACACATACGTATAACATATGCAATATACACACCTAGGTACATATATAGCATACGTATATACACACATACAAAGATATTTAGGTGTGCATATAGACAGTATACATACATACACATATAATATATGCAATACATACACGTACATACATATAGACACACATATACACCTACATATAAAAGCATATAGCATAAAAATATATATGTACTGTATATAGAAATTCATCGTATATATACATACATATATCATATATATAAGATATATACACATACATATATACAATGTGTACACACACACCCCTATATGTAAATATGCGCATGTACATACACATATAAATTCATACGCAAGTGTGTATATAATAGTATATTCATATATACATATAATACCTAGAAACATATTGGGGGGGAGGTGTCACGGTACGTCAAGGGCGGGAGTCGAACCCGCCACCCCAGGCCCCGAGGGGTCTCCCCGGGTCTCCACTTCGGGCCGGTGGGTGTGGCCGGGGGGGCAGCTGAAGACGTGCGTGCGTGCTTGCGTGCGTACGTGCGTGCGTTCGTACGTGCGTACGTGCGTGCGTGGGGGCGGGTCCACGGGGCGGGAGGCGCTCGCCGCGAGTGAGTGGTTCAGCTGGGCCCCGGCTCATTGTGCTTGCCTCACGCCGGCCCCAGTTGGCAGCAGCGCTGGAGGCCCCGGGCCTGTGACCACAAAGAGGGAGCCGGGGGCCGGACGGGAGCAGGCCGGCGGCGGCGGCGGCGGCGGCGGCGCCGGCTGAGGCCCAGGCCAGGCTCCCTCCCCTCAGCCTCCCGCCCGCCCGCCCGCCTGTCCCGCCCCCGCCGGCGGCGCCCCGCCCCTCCCCCAACCGCCAGACTAGCCTGGTGCGGGGGCCGCGCGCGAAAACGTGGGGGAGAAGCTGAGGCTGGAGTCGCCCGTGGTGGCCGAGCCCGCCGTCTACCCATGGCTGCTGCTGGTCTACGTGAGTGCCGCCCGTCCCCTCTTCCCGGACCTCCACCTCTCTTCCCCCACGGCGCGCGCTGAGCCCACCGAGTAACGGAGCGACTCGAGTCGCCAGACCCTCTTTGGAGCCCCCCTTCCCGCCCTGCCTGGTTCTCCGCGGCCGTTTCCAGCCCCCGCGCGCAGGGTGGGCAGAGGGGAGCCGGGGCCGGCCGGGGCCACAGACTCGGCAGCGGGGACCCCGCGCTTCCGAGGGGCGCCCGAGCCGGTCTGCCGTTGGCCCTGTAGGGCTGGGGACCCAGGTCCGCCCCCCCGCCCCCCGGCCTGGACTGCCGGCGGGCTTGCCCTTCCATACTTTATGATCTGACACGTCGGGTTTCTTTTTCCTGGCCAGCTTTACCATTACCTGACCAGCTTTCCCAGCATCCCCTGATAATGTGTTAGATATTCAAGTTTTAGGGCCCGGTCCCAGCCCTATGGAATCAGCAACTCTGGTGGGGCTCAGTGATCTCTGTTACAACAGGCCCTCCAGATGATTTTTATTCACCTTAAAGTTTGAAAATATCTGCATTGTCAGCTGGCCGAAGCGTCCACCAGCAGGTGAAGGGGAGTGGCGCCTGGAAAAGATAGGGACTAGCCAAGGTAAGTACAGTAGCATTTGCCATGGTAGTAATGGAGAATGCCTTTTCTCCACTGGTTGGCACAGACTAGTATCTGGGAGCAGTGGCAGGGTTATTTAGGATGCTTTACATTGCAGTGTAGAGTGACCGCTGTCCTGGTTTGCCAGGGACTTCCCCTGTGTGAGCACTTAAAATCTCATCCTGGCAAACCCCTTAGCCTTGGGTTTGATAAACTTAGGGAATAACGTGAAATTTAGGGGAAACATGATCTAGGTTTTGGGCAAGTCACAAGTGCTAATTAAAGCTAAGCAAGTATGGACAACATCTAGCCTTCTTTACCCCTTTGCGGGGAGGTAAATCTTGATTGGGTGAGAGGACTTATTGTTAAGAGATCTTTGTAGAAACATCCCCTTCTGCTTAGTCCGCTGGTTCTCCGTTCTGGCTAGACATTGGCATCGTCTGAGGAGAGTTAAAAGGATTGTATTGGTCTAGCATGACCAACCGTCGGTGTGAGGGTTTTTAAAAAGTGCTTCAGAGGATTCTAATGTGCAGCCAAATTTAGGTGCCACTGCTTAAGCTTTTGAACCGCTGCTACGTATTTTCACCTCATCTTGCTGTGAGAATATCCAACTGTAGTTGAGGTTTGTTGTTTTTCTTTTTCTTTTTTTAACTGTCTTATTATAAGATTTACTGTCTTAAATAAGATTGAATGGACAGAAAATCCTGCTAGTCCATCTGGTATAGCTGGATACCCAGAGTAATATCGTTAAGATATGTACCATTTAAGTATTGTGACTGGCCTTTTAAAAATTAACATATGCATTAAATTAGTATTGATAGTATAGATCTCTTTCGAAGTTGTCATGTTGGGGAGCTATACCTCTAATCTGCTGCCATTGCTAAATATCTGGACACCTCTTACTAGGAATTGCTTTTAAAAATCTTTAGGGATTAAAACCAAGATTGCTGTATTATTTGTACTGGGACCACAAAAACCTCACAGAGTTCCCCCGCTGTACCTTCTACCCCCATCTCTAACCCTTGGCAACTTCTAATCTGTTCTCCATCTCCACAGTTTTGTTATTTTAAGAATAATATGTAAACATAATCATGAATTACTTAATCTTCGGAGATTGGCTTTTAAAAACTTTTCCCTCGGCATCATTCCCTTGAAGTTCATTTCAATTTTTGCATATATTAATAATTTGTTCCTTGTTGTTGCTCGGTAGTATTCTATCATAAGATTTTATCACAATCTGTTTCAACATTCACCCATTGAAAGACATTTGGGGAGTTGCCAGTTTGTGGCTATTAGAAATAAAACTGCTATGAACATTTATGTGTAAGTTTCTGTGGGAACTTCATTAAGTTTTTGTTTCTTTTGGATAAATGCTCAAGAGTACAATTACTGCATTGTAGGGTGAATCTACTTTTAGGATTAAAAGAGACTGTCAAGCTGTTTCTCAGAGTGGCTAAACCATTTTATTTTCCCACCAGTGATGTGATATAATTTTTCTACGTACTCGCTAGCATTTGATGTTGTCACTATACTTTAATTTTAGTTATTCTCTGATATCTCATTATGGTCTTAATTTGCATTTCCCTGATGGCTAACGATGTTGAACATCTTTTCATGTGCTTCTTTGCCATGTGTTTATTCTCTTCCATGAAATGTCTGTTCCTGTCTTCTGCCTATTCTCTAGTTGGATTTTTTTAAGTTGTTTGGAGAGTTCTTTGTATATTATAGATACAAGTCATTTGTCTCCTATGGGATTTTCAAATATGTTTTCCCACTGTGTAATTTGAGTTTTCATCCACTTAAAAGGATCTTCTATGAAGCATTTTAAACTCATTTTGATGAGATCCAATTGATCAGTTTTTGCTTTTATTGATCATACTTTCGGTGTCAAGTCTAAGAATTATTCACCTAGTTGTAGATGCCAAAGATTTTCTCCTATTTTTTTTTTCTAAAAATGTCCTGCTTTTACATTTAAGATTATGATCCACTTTGATTTAATTTTTGTGTAAGATGTGTAAGGTTTAGGTTAAGGTTCATTGTTTGTTTGTTTGTTTTTGTCGAGGGATGTCCAACTGTTTCAGTACCATTTTTTGAAAAGTCTATTCTTCCTTGATAGCTTTTGCACTGCTGTCAAAACCAAGTTAAATGTATTTGTGTCAGTCTATTGCTGGGTTCTCTGTTCCATTCCATTGATCTATGTATCTACCCTCCATCACTACTGCGAAATCTTGAAATTGGGTAGATTAATTCCTCCCATTTTAATCTTCCTTTACAAATTGTTTTAGCTGTTCTTCAGCCTCTTCCTACCATATAAATCTTAGAATAAGCTTGTCTATATCCACAAAAACCTTGAGGGCATTTTAAGAGTAATTGTGTTAAGCCTCTTAACTTGGGGAGAATTGACAGCTTTATTATGTTGTGTTTTCTAATCCGTGAACAAGGTATGTCTCCCTCTTTGTTTGGGACTTTTAAAATTTTCTTCATCAGCATTTTGTAATTTTCAGTATAGAGGTCCTATAAATGTCTTATTGGGCTTCTATTTAAGTATTTATTTAGGTCAGTTGTAAATGGCATCACATATTTTTATTTAAGCTTCTACACATTTGTTATTAATATATAATTTGATAAAATTGTGTGGATCTTGTACTCTAAAACATTTACAAACTAATATTATTTCTCAAGCTTTATGTGGATTCCTTGGTATTTTCTCCATTTAGATTATCATCTCATCTTCAGATATAGACAGTTTTAGTTTTCCTTATTCAATATAATAGGATATATTACTATTCAACATTCAGGAGGATATATTCCTTCCTATTCAACATAGTAGGAATAGTTCTTTCATCTTTTAAATAAACTTTTTAAAAATTTAACTTTTAAATTTATCTATTTATTTATTTTTGCTTTATTTTCTTACTAGAACCCCCAGTAATATATTTAATAAAAGTGGTGAGAGCAGATATCGGTGCCTTGTTTCTGATCTTACAGAGAAAGCGTTCAGTCTTTCACAGTTAAATATAATGTCGGTATAGGTTGTTTGTAGATCATCTTTATGAGTTTCTGTATGTTCCTTTTCTATTCCTAGTTTGCTTGGAGTTTCTTTTCTTCTTTTTTTTTAAATCATGAATGGGATTGGATTTTGTCAAATGCTTTCTCTGCATTAATGATTAGGATCACATGACTTTTCCCCCTTAATCTATTGGATATGGTAGATTACATTGTTTGATTTTCAAATATTTAACCAACTTTGCATAACTGGAATAAATACCACTTGGTCATGGTATATTATTCTTTTTATATATTTCTGGAGTTAATTTGCTAATATTTGGCTGAAGATTTTTACAGCCAATTTCATAAAAAATACTGGCCTGTAGTTTTCTTCTTTCTATACTATCCCAGTCTGGTTTTGGTATCAAGGTAATACTGGCTTCATAAAATTAATTAGGAACTGTTCCCTCTACTTCTGTTTCTTATCAAGTCATGTAAAATTGGTGTTAATTCTTTAAGTCTTGGGTAAAAGTGAAACATCTAAGCCTGAATATTTCTTTTGGGAGTTTTTAAATGAAAAATCAGTGTTTCTCATAGTTACAGGAAAATTGAGATTGTCTCTTTCATCTTGGCTGAGTTTTGGTAGTTCTGGGTGTAGACGCATTGGTCCATTTCATCCACATTTTTGAATTTATAGTGTAGACTTGTTCATAATAACTTGTCCCTTATTAACCTGCAGGATATGTCATGGTATCCTTGGTTGCATTTCTGATATCTGTGATTTGTGCCATCTCTCTTTTTATCTTGATCAGTCTTGCTACATCTTTCTTGATGAGATTGTTTATTTTGAAGAACCAGCCTTTTGTTTCATTGATTTCCTCCCCCCCCCCCATTTTCCTGTTTTCAGTTTCATGGATTTTTGTTTCATCTTTATTATTTCCTTCTTTCTGCTTGTTTAGTGTTTTTTCCTCTTCCGTTTTTACTATTTTAATATAGAAAATTAGACTATTTCTTTGAAATATTTTCTTTCCCAATTTAGTGCTATAGACTTCCCTTTCAGCATTGCTTTCACTTCATTCCACAAATGTTGATCTGTTATATCTCCATTTTCTTTTATTCTATGCATTTAAAAATTTTTCCTTGACTTTTTACCCATGAGTTATTTGGAATTGTGATGTTTAGTTTTCATGTGATTGAAGATTTTCCTGTTGTCTTTCTGTTATTGATTTCTAGTCTGGTTCCATTATGGCTAGAGAATATACTCTCTATGATTTTAATTCTTTTAAATCTGCTAATGTTTTTTTTTAGCACCCAGTGTATGGTATATGAGTGAATGTTCCATGGACACTTGAATATGTATTCTGCTTTTATTGAGTGTGTTCTTTAAATGTCAGTTATATCCTGTTGATTGATGATGTTTTCAGTTCTTCCATACCCTTGCTGATTTTTGTCTCTGGGAGTTCTATAAATTGCTGTGTTGAAGTCTCAAATAATAATTGTGGATTTGAAATTCTCTCCTTTTACCTTTTTCAGTGTTTGCTTCATGTGTTTTGAAGTTCTGTTGTTTGGTGCACACACATTTAGTATCACTAGGTCATCTAGGTGGATTATTCCTGTTATCTTTATGTAATGACCCTCTTTGCCCCTAATAATTTCCTTTGCTCTGAAATCTACTTTATCTGATATTAATATAGCCATTCCTGCTTTTTCTGATGAATGTTCACATGATATACCTTTTTCATCCTTTTACTTTGAACTACCTATATCATGATGTTTAAAGTAAGCTTCTTATAGACAGTATAGAGTTGGATCATGCTTGTGATTTTTTCATCTACTCTTTCAATCTCTGTCTTTGACTTGGTTATTTAGATCATTTACAGTTAATGTAATTATTGCTATGTTAAAGATTAGGTCTACCATTTTATTTTTTGTTTTGTCTTTTACCTTAGTTTCTCAATCCTGTGTTTCTCTTATTTTGCCTTCTTGTGGGTTACTTAAACATTTTTTGGTAAGTCCATTTTAATCTAATTTATTTATAATCATTTGTGTATACTGTTTGTATAGTTTTCTTAGTGGTTGCTTTTGGCCTTACACTATACATATGTAACTTATCATAGCCTACTGGAATCTGTCTTTTATTACTTCAAGTGAAGTTTCAAAATTTTACTTCCATTTAGGTCTCTTAATAGTCCCCAGTTTTAAAGTATGATTTTCTGTAGTATTTCCTTTATATACATTGAGAACCACATCAGATGGTGTCATAATTTTTGTTTGACCATCATAGGGAATTTAAGAAACTCATGAGACTAATGATAGTCTCTTATATTTATCCCACTTGTTTTCACCCATTCCATTGTTCGCCTTTTCTTTCTGAAGTTGCCAGTCTTCTGTTATTGTTTTTTATGTTTTCATAACAGTAGGTGATATCTGGGCTTTCCAGTGCCATTGGATATGAGTTTCAGGAAACACTGAGCCTGGCTCACTTAATGCTACTGAGTTGGAGGGTTTGTATATGTTGGGCCTGTTGGCACAGCAGATGCTAGCAGATTAGACTAATGCTGATGGGACTAGTGCCACAGGAGGATGCATTCCCATTCAGGCTATGCTGCTGCTACAGTAGATCAAATCCCCCTCTACCCCAAGTGTGGGGCAGTGACCTGCTGCTGTCACTGCTTCTTTATTAGGCTGCTTTCGCCTCAGGTGTGTGGTGGGATCCCTTGGAAGCTGCTGCTGCTGTGAATCACAGGGTTAAATTCATTTTAGAAATACTTAAATATAAATATATAGCCTGGCTCTTGTAGGACGTCTGTATTTGTTTTTTATTGCTTTCATACGAATTACCGCAAATTGAGTGACTCAAAACATCGTAAATTTATTACCTTACAAGTCTGACATTGGTCTCAGTTGAGTAAAGTAAAAGTGTTGGCAGGATCGACAGATGAATGGATAAAGCTGTGGCACATATATACAATGGACTATTACTCAGCCATAAAAAGAAATGAAATTGAGTTATTTGTAGTGAGGTGGATTGACCTAGAGACTGTCATACAGAGTGAAGTAAGTCAGAAAGAGAAAAACAAATACCGTATGCTAACACATATATATGGAATCTAAAAAAAAAGAAAAAAATGGTTATGAAGAACCTAGGGGCAGGACAGGAATAAAGACTCAGCCATAGAGAATGGACTTGAGGACACAGGGAGGGGGAAGGGTAATCTGGGATGAAGTGAGAGAGTGGCATGGACATATATACACTACCAAATGTAAACTAGATAGCTATTGGGAAGCAGCCACAAAGCACAGGGAGTGGAATCCTGCAGTGTTTGCTGATGGTCATTTGACTGGTGTGAGCTGAAACCTTTTTGACGTTGAATTTGCATGTGGCTAATAATTCCTTATACTGAGCTTTAGGCATGTCCTTTTTTTTCTTTTCCTTTTTTTTAAAGAGTGACTACAACTTCCCTCTTCATATTGACGTCTTGAAAAATTTGTCATGTGTTGAATTTCCTTGCCTATTCCCTACCCCAGGGCATTTTTTGAGGGCAGGCGTCATTTACAGCCCAGCAGTCCTTGTGACTATTAAGCTACCATTAGCACTGGGTTTAAAGCTGCTGTTGTGGGAAAGAGCCACAAGGTGGCAGCATTATTTCGTTCTCAACTCTTGTTACTAGGGCAACAGAGTCTTCCTGGAGGTAGCGTTCCAAGGTTGTAAATTAGAGTGGAATGTGCTGGGACAAGCCCCCAGAAGTTTATGTCTCCTTACTTATGTTTGTTTTTTAAATTTAATTTCTATTTCTTATCGGAGTAAATTTGATTAGAGTGTTGTGATTGTTTGGCTGTACAGAATCTGCTCAATGATTCATGCATATGTCTGTTCATCTTCGGATCCTGTTACCATGTATGTTATTACAGAATGTTGAGTAGACCTCCCTTGGTATTTGGTAGGTGTTTTGTCATTATATATTTTCTGTGTATTAGTGATTATATAATTCATATAGTTTATATGTTATATGTTTATATACATTTAACATACATTAATCTATGTATGTTAGCCCCTTAGTCCTAAATTATCCATCCTCCCACCTTTCATTTTGGTTAACCATTAGTTTGTTTTATAAGTCTGTGAGTGTCTTTTTCTGTGGAAATATGTTCATTGGTAGCAATCTTAGGATAACATGTATAAATGATATCATAGGATATTTGTCATTCCCTTTTGACTGACTTAACCTAATATGATTATTTCTAGGCTCATCTGTAGTCCTGTAAACGGCATTGTTCATTTTTTTCCCGAGGCTACTATTCCATTCGGTACGTATACCACTTCTTCTTTGTCCATTTATCTGTTGATGGGCATTTTGTTTGCTTCCATGTCTTGCCTATTGTAAATACTGCTGCAATACACGATTTTCCATCCCGTGTCTTTTGGATTCTGGCTTTCACAGGTGACAGGCCCAATAGTGGGCCTTCCAGATCATATGGTGACTCACTTTTTACCTTTAAACACACTGCCATTCTGTTCCTATTATTGGCTGTTACCACTTTACATCCCACTTAGACCGAGAGGTTATGCTGTTCTCCACAACTTCTTCAACATCTATTGTTTGTTGACTTTTTGCTGATGGTCATTCTGACTGGTGTGAGGTGATACCTTTGTGTAGATTGGGTTTCCATGCGTCTGAGAATTCCTGATGTTTTGCGTTTATCAATGTCCTTTTCATTTTTTTTTAAGATTGAGCTAAACTTACAACTTCTAATTGCCTTCTTGAAAAATTTGCCGCGTTTGGATTTTTTGGCCATTCCCTGCCCCAGGATATTTTTTGAGGGCATGAGTCATTTACAGCCCTGCAGTCCTTGTGACTATTAGTGACCATTAGCAGTAGATTTGAGCTGCTGTTTGAGGAAACGGCCTTAGGGTGGGAAGACTTCTACGTTGCCAACTCTGCTTGCTAGGGAAACAGAACCTTGCTGCAAGTTGTGCTTTTAGGTTGCAGATTAGAGTGGAATGTGCCAGGACAAACCCCCATAAGTTTTAGCCTCCTTAATTCTTGTCTGTGTCTTTAAGTTGTAGTTTTTATCAGAGCAAACTTGATTGAAAAATGTCTTTTTTTCTAGGTGTACAGAATCTTGTTCATTTACACATATACATATATCTATTGATCTTTGGGTTCTTTTCCATGTAGGTTATTACAGAGTGTTGAGTAGACCACTCTTGGTATTCCATAGGTCTTTGGGGATTATATATTTTATACGTATTAGTATATGTGTGTTAACCCCAATATCCTAATTTATCCATTCCTCACACCTTTTCTTTGGCTTAACCATAAGTTTGTCTTCTCAATCTGAGATTGCCTTTCTCTGTGGAAATATGTTCATTTTTATGAATTTTCAGATAACATAAGTGATATCAAAAGGCATTTGTCTTTCGCATTCTGATTTACTTCACGTTGTGTGATTATCTCTAGGCTCATGTGTGGTGCTGCATATGCCATTCTTTTATTTTTTTTCGTGACTTATATTCCATTCTGTCTATATACCACTTCTTCTTTGTCCATTCATCTGTTTATGGACCTTTTTTTTGCTTCCATATCTTGGCTATTTCAATATTGCTGCAGTGCACATTTGCCTGCCTCTGTCTTTCCGATTCTGGTGGCCTTAGGTTATAGGCCCAAAAGGTGCCCTGCCGCATCATATGGTAGCTGAATTTTTACCTTTTAAAGCAGCTCCGTTCAGTTTGTGTTAGTGCTGTTACCACTTTACATCCCACCAGCAGCTAGAAGGTACACAGTTCTCTACAAGCCCTTCAGCATTTATAGTTTGTAGACTTTTTGCTGATGGTCATTTGACTGGTGTGAGCTGAAACCTTTTTGGACGTTGGATTTGCATATGGCTAAGAATTCCTTATAGTGAACTTTAGGCATGTCCTTTTTTTTCTTTTCCTTTTTTTTTTAAAGAGTGACTACACCTTCCCTCTTCATATTGAGTTCTTGAAAAATTTGTCATGTGTTGAATTTCCTTGCCTATGCCCTACCCCAGGGCATTTTTTGAGGGCAGGCGTCATTTACAGTTTTTTTTTTAAATTTAATTTATTTTATTTTTTATTTTATTTTATTTTTGGCTGTGTTGGGTCTTCATTGCTGCGCACTGGCTTCCTCTAGTTGCGGTGAGCGGGGGCTACTCTTTGTTACAGTGCGCAGGCCTCTCATTGTGGTGGCTTCTCTTATTGTGGAGCACGGGCTCTAGGGTGCGCGGGCTTCAGTAGTTGTGGCACGCGGGCTCAGTAGTTGTGGCTCGCGGGCTCTAGAGCGCAGTCTCAGTAGTTGTGGCGCACAGGCTTAGTTGCTCCGCGGCATGTGGGATCTTCCGGGACCAGGGCTCGAACCCGTGTCCCCTGCGTTGGCAGGCGGATTCGTAACCACTGTGCCACCAGGGAAGGCCAAGAAGGTGTTTTTTAACGTGTAATTTGAGCAAGTGGTTCCGTGTTATTAACATGCCCGGGGCGGGGTGGGGGGTCGGTGTGACAGGGCTGCCCTCCTCTGCAGGTCTAGTTCCAGTCTCTGAAAGGCATTGAGGATTCTGTTTGAGGATTCTGTCTTCCTTTGTGTTTTCTGCTCCCCACGCTCCCTCCTGTAACCCCTTTCTGCCATCCCCACTCCCCCCACCCCCCCAGTCACACGTTGCAAACCCCAGACCCGTTTTTTCCGTTGTGATTAAACCGTCACCTGAAGCCGCCTCCAGGAGCCTCTGATCTGAACCCCCTAGTGGCATTAACGTGGCCCTCGTGCTATTAACTTCAGCCTCACAGACTTTCCCCGCTGAGAACAGCTTTGCTGGGCACTGAGGGTCTGTGACTTTTATCTCAGTTAGGCCGTTAAAAAACTGAAACATGGTTTAGATAAATAAATAACTCCTCCTTCCCTTCCTCCTGGCTCTGAGCTTGGAGCTGGTGAGCTGTCTGGGGAGAAGGTCACGGGATGGGGGCTGGGGGATGGGGAGAGAGGACAAGGTAACCGTGCCTGACAGGGATCTGTAACTACACGTGGACAGAGCTCTATACTGAACGTGTCTGGTCCCTCCTTTGCTCCGAGGCGTTCCCGTTTTCTGGTTGGTGTGAGGGGTGGGGCAGAGTGGAAGGTGGACCAAGGTTGCAGTAGCTTTGTCTGACTCTAGGTCTGTGACATCCCCCTTCAAGCACATCCCTCTTCCCCACTGTCTCCCCATCTCTTCCCTCCACCCCTTTCCGTGACTGTCTCCCTGTGTTTCCACCTTGTTGCTTTTCTGTGGTCCCTCTGTTTCTCTTTCACCCTCTACCTGTCTCCGCCTTTTGTCTCCTTCCGAACCTTCCAGCATCCCCTGTGCTGCGGTTGGCGCATGGTTTGGGGGATCGCCCTCCAACGCGGGCTGCAGGCGACTTGTCAGACTGCTTTGTGAAACCAAAAAATGTAGAAATCTTTCATTTCCTTGGCCTCTGAGGCTTCGCTGGGGTGGCGGGCAATTGGCAGGCCTGTCGGCTACACCCCACACTGGTCGTCGTTTCATATTCTTAGCTATAAAAGTGGGGATACAAATGGTACCTGCTTCATAAGGCCGTAGTGAGGATCCAGCAGGAAGTGGATGCGAAGCCCTGAGCACAGTGATTGATTCTCAGCAGATGCTCAATGAATGAAATCTCTTAAATGAAATCGTTTATTATAAAAATGTTTAGTCCGGGGTAAAAGTGGACCAGAACAATGAGCCCCCATGCATATACATCAGCCAGATTCGGTATGTTTCAACATTTTGTGTACCTGCTTTGTCCATCCCCTCTTCTTGTGGTTGCCGGAATATTTTAAAGCAATTAGCAAACCCCTCGTAGCATTTCAGCCCTATGTGCGTCTCTAAAAAACCTGAATGTTTTCTCATACAACCTTAAGACCTTTATGCCAACCAATGAAAATGATGATTCTTACTTTAATACTGAGTCCATATTCAGGTTTTTCTGATTAACTTTAAAATGTCCTTTTACTCTTGTGTTTTTTGAATCAGGATCCAAATATTGTTCTTGTATTGTAATTGGTAATAACATCCCATTAATCCAGAACAGCCCCCCACCCCACCCCCACCCCCAGGTAATTGACGTATTGAAGAAACTGGGCCGGCTGTAGAGTGTTCCACATTCTGGATTTCTCTGTTTGCTTTTTCGTGGTGTCATTTAAATTGCACTTCTGCTTCCTAAATTTCCTATGAGCTGAAAGCCAGCTCCAACAGCTGGATTAGCGTGTTAGGTTCGGACTTTGTAGCAAGAGGCACATGACACGTAGGGGCCGCTCTGCCGTCCGTCACTTCTCTAAAGTGGGCTCAGGTGCGCTCAGCTCTCCGGCTCCTCATTCAGCTGTCATCTGCCATTCGTTTCATTTTCACTGACGATCTCTGCATAAATCGATTATTTTATTAGGAAGTTAGGAAGCAGTGAGTTTGCTAATCATGCCATTCCTTCCACGTTGACTGCTTTTTACTCATCCACTTGCGCTATATATTTGCCTGTAAAGACAGTCAGGTGCGGTTGGCAGATTTCTGCGACGTCTCCCGTGACTTTTAAAAGCCTCCAGGGGTTACTCCCAGGGGTAACCCGCTGAAAGAGATTTTGCAGATATAATTAAGGTTGTGTTCTGGGTGGGTTGAATTTGCTCACACCAGCCCTTTAAAAGCAGAGAATGTCCTCAGGCCGGCAGCAGAAGTCAGAGAGATTGAAGCAGGAGAAAGGTGGGACGCACCCTTGGCAACTTTGCAGGTGGAGGGGGCCCCATGAGAAGGATTGTGAGTGTGTCGAGGAGCTGAGGGTGACCCCTCCTCCTTGGCAGGCAGCAAGGGAACGGGGACCTCAGTCCTACAGCCCTCGGAACTGCATTCTGCCAACAGCATGAATGAGTTTGGGAGCAGATTCCTCCCTGGAGCCTCTAGATAAGAACCCAGGTTGCCAGCACCTTGATTCTGGCTTTGTGAGCCCCTAGGCAGAAAACCCAGCAGAGCCAGCCAGGACTTCTGACCTCCAGAACTGGGAGGTATTTATTAGTGGTGTTTTTAAGTCACTGAGTTTGTGGATATTTGTTACACAGCAATAGAAGACTAATAGAGCAGGATCAATGCTTAACTTCTTTGTTTTTAATTGCCGGTTTCCAGAATAAAAAAGGTTAAGTAAATGACAGCTGCCTTTATCTTCCTCATCCTTACATAGAAACCATACGTCTTAACGGACATCAATGAAGTGGATTCCTAATTTGCTGTCAGTAAAACTTACTCATTTAGAGATTGACAAGTGTCCTGGGTTTGGCTCATTGAAAGAATGGTTTTAAAGGGATACTGGTTATCAAATAGACAGTAAAATCAATTTGTCGGTTAAAATCAATTTGTATGGTTAAGATGTTTTGCTACCATTTTCTTCTGTGATATACTGAAATAATTTCATCATATGCAAGTGGGGCACATAACATTTGATAAATTCCATCTGTCTGTTGACAATCTACTCACTTCTCTGACTGCATACCCTCTCCTGTTAGAGAAGGATGTTTCCGATTATAAGGAGACTCCAAAATAGATGCTTAATTCATAAAGTATGCAAATGTTACTCTCATATATAAAGAACATCATGGTTAAAGTACTATGACGTCACATCATTATTGCCATGGAAGACATTTCATTTTCTCACACTGACTTCAGAGCTTAATCCAGAGTCTGAATATTGATCTTTTTGAATTCGTGTGAGAATTGGTGTCTTTGAAACATGGTTTTGGTCAAAACAAAATTTTGCAACTTTTACTCTTTGAAAAACAGCTTTATCGAGGCATGCTATTACATGTTATAAAATTCACTCACTATGAGTGTAAATTTGATGAGTTTTAGTAAACTCTGAGTTGTGCAGCCAGCACCACAGTCTAATTTTAAAACATTTCCATGTGTCAAAGAGACCCCCTGTGCCCACTTGTAGTCACTTCCTGCTCCCATCCCCAGGCAACCAATAATCTGCTTTCTGTCTCTATAGTAATTTTCCTTTTCTGAACATTTCATATGAGTGGAATCTTACAGGTTGTAGACTGTTTGTCTTTTGCACATGGCTTCTTTCATTTAACACCAGGTTTTGGAGGTTGATCCACGTTGTGTGTTCCGGTCTCTCGTTCCCTTTTGTTGCTGAATAATATTCCATTACGTGGATAGACCACATTTTGTTTATCCCTTCGCCAGTTGATGGACATTTGAATTATTCCCACTTTTGGTCTATTACAAACGATGCTGCTGTGTTCACATTCACGTACAAGTGTGGATGTATGTTTTCATTTCTCCTGGGTATGTAACTAGGAGTGGAATTGCTGGGCTGTATGGTGAATTCATGTTTAACTTTCTAAGGAATCACTAGTTGCTTTCTAAATTATACTACATTTACATTCTCACCATCATTTTATGAGAGTTCCGGGTTTGCCATAGCCTCATCAACACTTGCTGTTGTCTTTGATTCTAGCCTTCCTAGTGGGTGTGAAGTGGTGCTTCATTGGGGTCTTGATTTGCATTTCCCTAACAGTTAGTGATATTGGACATGTTTGTGGTGATTAGCCATTCTTATATCTTCTTTGGTGAAATATCTATTTAAATCTTATGCCCATTTAAAAAATTGATTGTCTTTATTTATGTTATTTATCATGTGTATAATTCACAAATACTTCCTCCCAGTCAGTGGCTTCTTTTTCATTTTCTTCATAGTGACTTTTGAAGTACAGAAGGTTTTAATTTTGAAGTCCAGTTTACAACTTTTTGGAATGAATTTTAGTGTCTTATCTAAGAACTTTTTGCCTAACTGAATTCCCCAAAGATTTTTTTCTCTTTTTCTTCTAGAAGTGTTTTAGCATTTTAGCTCTTAGGTCTTTGTTTGATTTTTGAGTTGTTATGTATAACGTGAGGTAAGAGTCTAAATTCATCTTTTTTTGCATGTGGCTATCTAGTTGTCTGAAAAATGTTTGTTTTTTTGTTTGAAGATAAAAACGTTTTCTTCCCCCGTTGGATTGTCTTGGCACCTTTGTTGAAAATTGATTGACCATAAACTTAAGGACTTATTTCTGGACTCTTAGTTTTGTTCTGTGGATGTATATGTCTGTCCTTATGCTGGTCCCACAGTGTCTTGATTACTGTAGCTTTATAGTAAGTTTTGAAATCAGGAAATAAAAATCTTCTCACTTTATTCTTTTCTTTCTTTTTTTTTTCAAACTTGTGTTTGGCTCTTCTGGATCCTTTGCATTTCCATATGAATTTTAGCATCAGTTTTTCAATTTCTGCCCCCCCTCAAAAAAAAGCCTACTCAGATTTTGGTAGGGATTTTGTTGAATGTATAGATTTGGAGACAACTGTCATTTTAACAACATTAAGTCTTCCAATCCATGAATGAAATGTCTCTACAGTTGTTTACGTCGTCCCTAATTTCTCTCAGCAGTGCTTTGTAGTTTTCAGTCTTATGTGTCTTCTTAAATTTATTCACAAATATTTTAATGTTTTTGATGCTATTATGGATGAAATTGTTTCTTTAATTTCATTTTTGGTTGTTCATTGCTAGTACATGGAAATAGAATTGGATTTTGTATGGTGATCTTGTATCCTACAATCTTGCTGAACTAATTTATTAGTTCTAGTAGATTTGTGTATGTGTGTATGTGTGTGAGTTCTTCAGGATTTTCTACATGTAAGATCCTGTCTCTGAATAAAAACAAATGTACTCCTTTCTTTCCAGACTGGTGCCTTTTCTTTTCGATTTTTACTTTTCACTTTAATTTCTTAAATATTTATTAACGTTGGTCTCAAACATATTTAGCATGCTTTCAAAGAACATTCGGGTTGAAAGAATGCATAAATTATATTTGGCGTTTGGGGCTAAGGCATAAGAAATATACTTGCCATGGACTTTGAAAAAAAATGTATGTTTCATTATAAAAAGGATACATTGGAAAGACAGAAATTGCTACCTTACAAAGTTCTTTTTTTTAAATTATTATTTATTTATTTATTTATTTATTTATTTTTGGCTGTGTTGGGTCTTCGTTTCTGTGCGAGGGCTTCCTCTAGCTGCGGCAAGTGGGGGCCACTCTTCATCGCGGTGCGTGGGCCTCACTATCGTGGCCTTTCGTTGCGGAGCACAGGCTCCAGACGCGCAGGCTCAGTAGTTGTGGCTCACGGGCCTAGTTGCTCCGCGGCATGTGGGATCTTCCCAGACCAGGGCTCGAACCCGTGTCCCCTGCATTGGCAGGCAGATTCTCAACCACTGCGCCACCAGGGAAGCCCTGGGTTTTTTTTTAATTGAAGTATAGTTGATAGAATGTTGTGTTAGTTTCAGGTGTACAGCAAAGTGATTCAGCTATACATATATGTATTGTTTTTCAGATTCTTTTCCATTATAGGTTATTACAGGATACTGAATGTAGTTCCCTGTGCCATACAGTAGGTCCTTGTGTTTATCTATTTTATATATAATGGTGTGTATCTGTTAATCCCAAACTCCTAATTTATCCCTCCCCACGTTTCTCCTTCGGTAGCCATAAGTTTGTTCTCTATGTCTGTGAGTCTATTTCTGTTTTGTAAATCAGTTCATTTGTATCATTTTTTTAGATTCCATGTATAAGTGATACCATGTAATATTTGTCTTTCTCTGTCTGACTCACTTCACTTAGTATGATCATCTCTAGGTCCGTCCATGTTGCTGCAAATGGCATTATTTCATTCTTTTTTATGGCTGCATAATATACCATTGTGTATATATTGATATATACCACATCATCTTTATCCATTCATCTGTGGACGGACATTTAGGCTGCTTCCATGTCTTGGCTATTGTAAGTAGTGCTGGAGTTTGTTTTTTAAAAAAGCATATAAACTATACAATTCCTAGTTAATATATCATGATACTAAAATCCAGAATTTGGGGGCAGTGCACAGGTCTCTGCTTTATGTGCTTTGTTGAATGAGACATTGAGAATCTAATATATATTAAGTGCTCCACTGGAAATGTCTTATTAAACAAAACAGCACATAGGGGAGACTAGAACAGCGTCAGGCCACAGAGGACTTTCCACCTGCCACCAGCTCACTCTGCAAAAGGATGGATGTGAAACCCACAGACCTCTGGCATGCCAGTATCAGACAGCTGTAAGGAGTGTTTACTACTGCCCAGAAGTCTCCGAAATTCTTGGAAGGGGCTACTGGTGATGTTTCAGAGCCATGAGTTTAGATCCCACGGCAAGTGTGGGGAAACCACTCTTAGCCAAAAGGAAAGTCTAGCCAATCAGCCAACATCTGCAACTGACTCAACTTTGTAGCTGTCTCGTTGCCTGGGTCCACATAATTAAGGGAAAATGCTACATGCTCTAGCAATATTAGCAAAGCTGGGGTCTTAATATATATTCCTAGAGAGTTCTAAGGACCCAGGAAACATCACCTCTACTGGAAAAGTTGACCGTCAGCTTTTTGAACTGACAGTAGAGGGATGATTGGGCGGGTTTAGGACTTTAGGAGCCCCAAACGCCTGAAATTCCAGGTGGCAGTGCACTGTCATTAATATCCCCTGGTTTTAGCTCTTTGGGAGATACCTTTTCTGAGGGTTTTATACATTATTTTTGATTTATTTTAGTATTCCTACTTCTAGTCAAAGTCAAGACCAGGAAATGTAGAGATATGCTATGAGGTGGTTCTCGGGCTTTGTTTGAAATCTACTAAAAATTCCGTCATTCGTTCAGTGACTTTCACTGTGTACCATGCATCCGTGAGTAGTACTGCTATGGGTGCCCCTATGGAGCTGACATTCTTTGTTTAATATATTTATTTAATTATTTATTTGGCTGCGCTGGGTCTTAGTTGTGGCACGTGGGATCTTTTAGTTGCAGCATGCGAACTCTTAGTTGTGGCATGTGGGATCTAGTGCCCTGACCAGGGATCGAACCCGGGCCCCCCTGCACTTAGCCACTGGACCACCAGGGAAGTCCCTGGAGCTAACATTCTACCGGGGGGTTGGGGGGGGGGGGCGGGAGACAGACCAACGAATACACACTGTCCGCACAGTAGTAAATGTTGTGGAGAATTGTAGAGGCCAGAGGGGGGCAGGGCTTGCCGGTATGTGCGGCAGTTTCAAAAGGGTGTTTGGAGAAGGCACCACTTATAAAGGGACGGTTGAACAGCGTCCTGGGGAGGTGTGAGGGCTGAGCCCCTGTGTACTGGGGGGAAGTGGGTCCAGGCAGAGGGCTCAGCAGGGCAGAGACCCTAAGACTGGAACCACGTGGTGGAGGAAGAGCAAGGTGGCTGCAGCCAAGGGGCTGAGTGCGAGGGACCGCGAGACAGGTGGGGGGTGGTTGGCGAGGCTTTTTAGGCAATCACGAGGATCTCCACTTTTACTGGTCCTGGGATGGGGCACAGGAAAGTTTGAGCACTGGGGCGGCACACCCTGACTCAAGTGCTCATGCAGCATCGTCTCGGTGCTGTGGAAGCAAGAAGCAGGAGATGCTGCAGCGCTCAGCAAGAGATGATCCCGGCTTTGGGACCAGCGGCCAGCAGTGGAGGTGGTGAGAAGTCATCTGAAGATGGGAGGATAGATTTGCAGTGAATTGTGCTGTGGTACAAAAGCGGGTGGGAGGCACAGGGGCTTGCAGGGTACCATGTGCTTGGGTTCAGCTGGGGTCAGAAGGTGAAAGAAAGGCTCAGGCAAGAGCCTGAGGGTGTAGGGCGATGACTGTGTTCATGCATCTCGGAATTAAGGTGACTTGCTTGCTTTGCACAGTGGGCCGTCTGCTGAAGAGTATTGTCACACCCGCTCTGTGTTCTGCGTGATGCTTTTAGGTCAGCCTTAGAGTTCAGAGCTTTGTCCCAACTCTGCTCACTGATGAACAGAGAAGATTCTTGTGATTTGGTGGTTTCCAAGAGAAATCCCAGCAAAGTGTGGATGGAGGTGGGGGCAGAGAGAATTGCTTTAGTCCCTCAAAGAGACTGTTTATAACAGTAGAACACAGTGAGAGCAACTAGGACAGCTTCTTCAAGAAGCACATATTCTTTCTTCCCTTGTAAGAGGCACTTACTCTCCAAAGAAATCTTTTTTTTTTTTCCTTACTGGAAATATTTCACTGCTTTGATTTTATTTTTTAATTCATTGTCTTCAAAGTTTGCTCTTTCAGAATTCATTTGCTTACCATATAATCTATGACTATTTCAGAAGATTGAAATTAGGTTTGTTTTGTGGCTTCTACTTTTAAACCAAGAAGTGGGTTCAGAATTGGTGATGGAAGAGAACTTGAAATAGGATAGCTTATTGGGAACATTGATTTGGGCCCTTTTCTTCTAGTGTTACTTTTTAGCTTATCTCTTTCAGAATATGCCTGATTTCCTTCTCGTGAGATACCACATGTCTAAGGATCCAGTTGTTACTTAATTTTTCTTTGTTTACTGATAAATATGCTGTATGCTTTTGTTCTTTTAAAAAGCAATTTTATTGAGGTATAAAACACTCACAATAAAATACATCCAATTTAAGTATAGAGTTTGAGTTTTGACAAAAGTGTGCACCCGCGTACCTGTTACCACGATCCATATATGGACCATTTCCATCACTTTAAAAAGTACACTCTGGGCCCGTTTCTAAATAGCTCATCCCACCCAGCCCCAGGCAAACACTGATCTGCTTCTGCTTCCAGTCACAATAGATTATATTTGCCTTTTCTAGAACATCCTATCAATAGAATCAAATCCTATGCACTCTTTTGGGTCTGGCCCCTTTGCCTCAGCACCATGTTCTTCCTTGAGGTTCATTATCATGTTGCTTGTGTTGGGGTTTTTGTTTCTTTTATTGCTGAATAGTATTCCAATGTATGGACTTATTAACACACTTCACTTTTCATGGACATCGGGTTGTTTCCAGTTCAGGGAAATTATGAGTAAAGCTGCTATGGATATTTTTCATCAAGTCTTGTTGTGAACAAATGCTGTCATTTCTCTTTGGTAAGTGCCTAGGAGAGGCATTGTTGCATCTCCTGTGATAGGTACACACGGTATTTTTTTGTTTTTTGGTCGTACCATGCAGCTTGCGGGATCTTAGTCCCCCGACCAGAGATTGAACCTGTGCCCCCTGCAGTGGAAGCATGGACCCCTAACCACTTACCGCCAGGGAATTCCCAGTACACACACATTATGATTGTTATGTCATCTTGATGAATCTACCACTTTTATCATGATGAGAAGTCTGTCCTGGTAATAATATATTTGTTCTGACGTCTACTTTGTCTAATATTGTTATAATCACTCGAGCTTTCTTGATATTGGTGTTTGCATGGTATGTCTGTTCTCTGACCTCTGCCTTGTAATTAGACTATTTAGACCATGTACACTTGAATAATTACCAGTTTAGTTGGATTTAAATCTCGTATGTATTATTTGTTTCCTTGTTGCTTTTTTCTTCTCCAGTCTTCTTTTGGATTGAGTATATCCTAGTAAGTTGTCATCACCACTGGCTTATAATAGCTATATAGCTCTTCATTTCATTTATTTTTCTGGTGTTTCCAGGCACCTCGTCTTCCGTGAACTCCTGGTGCCTTTGCCTCGGCAGGACCACCATGGTCTGCTTGGGTCCCCCTCCCAGCACCACATTTCAGAAAGTGCCTCCAGGCGAAGAGCTGACGCAGCCTGGGGTCCTCCTAGCTTGCTTCCCTTCTTTCAGGGACTCTAGCCCCTTCTGTGTCTGAAAACAGTTACTTCATATACTTTGTCCAGTTTTCTGGTTGTTATTGTGGGAGCTTAGGTTCGGCTCTGGTTACCATATTATGTTCTGAAGTGTAATTTTATTTTTGAAATAAAGTATTTGGTTCTTGGCAGGAGAATGTGTTAAATATGTGAAATTGGGACTGCCTGTAAAACCCTAGATGCATAACACCATTGTTATGACTTCACAAAGTGATGTAAAGATGGTGATGATCAGTTTCCGGCTTAGGCATAGCAGCACGTGTAAACCTCAGAAGCAGAAGCTTTGAAAAGTTCTGTATCAGTCCCGTTTGAATGATAACAGCCCATAATCGAGCCCTTAGGTGCTCAGTGTTCTACATACAGATCTTTTTTAAAAAAAATCATCTTACGTGTGTGTTTTTAAAATTATTTATTTATTTATTTTTGGCTGCGTTGAGTCTTCGTTGCTGTGCACGGGTTTTCTCTAGTTGCGGCGAGCGGGGGCTGCTCTTCGTTGTGGTGTGAGGGCTTCTCACTGTGGTAGCTTCTCTTGTTGCAGAGCACGGGCTGTAGCACGCGGGCTTCAGCAGTTGTGGTGCGTGGGCTTCAGTAGTTGTGGCTCACCGGCTCTAGAGCGCAGGCTCAGTAGTTGTAGTGCACGGGCTTAGTTGCTCCGAGGCATGTGGGATCTTCCCGGACCAGGGCTTAAACCCGTGTCCCCTGCATTGACAGGCGGATTCTTAACCACTGTGCCACCAGGGAAGCCCCTGAGGTTTTAATTTAATTTTAATTCATTTAAATTGAAATAGCCCCATGTGGCTAGTGGCTGCCGTATTAGACAGCAAAACTCCAGGTAGCAAGGGAGCAGGGGTAGAAAGACAGCCCTGTGATGGAGCAGTCAGGGGAGCCTCCCAGCAAAAGACTGACCAGCCTCTTGCCTCACTGTGGCAGGGGAAGCCCCAGGCTGGAAATGGCAAATACTTGGCACAGGCACCACTCCGAACCATTCCTGCGCCCATGGCAGACACTGCTAGTCAATCACCACACACTTTCTTGCTAGTTCAGCCATAGCTCAGGATCCTTCTCAATACAACACTCCAGGCAGTCCCCAACTACAGATCAGTAGATGCTAGCATTTGAGAGAAATATTACTGGTCATCCCTAGGCCAGGAGGCCCATCTGGGAGGTCCAGGATCTCACCAGGCTGTAAGGTGGCTGGCAAGGGACGTGTGGCCAACCTGGGTCAGTGAGGCAACCACAAATATGGAGAGTGGAGAGGCAATGTGCTGGAGGAGCCAAGATTTTTCTATTTCTTCAAGAAACACTCAGAGCATGATTTAGGGAGAGAGGAAGGGGGTGGGGGGAGAGGTGAAGACTTGTCAAAGCCAGCTGATGTGCAAAGCATTTGGAGATTTTTATTGAGCTGGGTGCAATATTGTGATTTATGAAGAAAAATACATATTTGGTCATTCAGACCAAAAATATATATTTGGCCATCTCCCACGTGGCCCAAACCTTAAAATATTTACATTTTCGCCCTTTTTGGAAAAAAAAAATTTGCTGACCCTTATTCTAGAGAGGGTTCTGAATTGCCCACAAAAGTGGACTTGCTGGATTAAAGGAAATATGCATTGAAAATTTCAGCAGATGCTGCCCTTCATACTTGCACTAGCAGTGTATGAGATTGCCTGTTCCCCAGTATCCTCACCAACACAGAGTAATATCAAACTTTTCCATGTGGCCAATTTGATAGGTGAAAATGGTATTTCACTATCGTTTTAATTGTACTTACCTTATTAGCAGTAAGATTTAGTATTAGGCAGTAGGTATAATAAAATATATATTTGGTCTTTGTCCCTCATTCCTGGCACAAAACTTCTAAACCCCGTGGAATTTCCAGATAGGAGTGTCTTTTGATATTCATAACAAAACCCTTTCAACCACACCTGAGTTTGTGTTAATGAGGTGACTTTTGGAAAGCCCCTAAGGAAGGGGCTGGTTGCCAGGGGAACCAACCAGAATTAGAGGATTGGAACTTTCAGTCTCTTCCACCCTCCCCCCCACCCCCTTGAAGGGGAGAGGGGCTTGAGGTTGAATCAGTTAATCCTGTCTACATAACGAAGCTTCAGTGAAATTAAAAGAATGGAGTTTGGGGCTTCCCTGGTGGCGCAGTGGTTGAGAGTCTGCCTGCCAATGCAGGGGACGCGGGCTCGAGCCCTGGTCTGGGAAGATCCCACATGACACGGAGCAAGTGGGCCCGTGAGCCACAACTGCTGAGCCTGCGCGTCTGGAGCCTGTGCTCCGCAACAAGAGAGGCCGCGATGGTGAGAGACCCGCGCATCGCGATGAAGAGTGGCCCCCGCTTGCCACAACTAGAGAAAGCCCTTGCACAGAAACGAAGACCCAACACAACTAAAATAAATAAATAAATAAATAATTTTAAAAAAACGTTCTTCAAAATTATTAAAAAAAAAAAAAAAAAAAAAAGAATGGAGTTTGGAGAGCTTCTGGATTGGTGTACCCAGGGAGGTGCCAGGTGGGACAGCATGGAAGCTTTGCACCCCTTTCCCCATACCTTGCCCTGTGCGTCTCTTCCATATGGCTGTTCCTGAGTTAGATCTTTTTATAATAAACTGGTAATCTAGAAAGGAAAAAAAAATATTATATATATATATATATATTTGGTCATCTCATATATATTTGGCTTTCCAAAAGTCACCTCATTAACATAACAAAAGGCACCTTTTTTAAAAAATTAATTTTATTTGAGCGTAGTTCTGCTGTACAGCAAAGTGAATCAGCTATACATATACATATATCCCCTCTTTTTTGGATTTCCTTCCCATTTAGGTCACCACAGAGCATTGAGTAGAGTTCCCTGTGCTATACAGTAGGTTCTCATTAGCCTGGAAGGGCGACGCTGCACTCTCCCCTCCGTTGCCAGGCAGGCTGTGCTTCTGTTACTGCAGCCCAAGGCCCCGAGAGCCTGCTCTGGTTCCTTAGGGGCCCCTGGGAGGGGTGTTTGTCACAGGTCTCTCCGCAAGCCCAGTTCTCTCGACCGTGACTGTCCTCGATTGCGGCGTCTGCTACACGGCCTGGGTCAAAGAGCCTAAAAGTGCGGGGATTGGGACCCAACCTGGTAGGAGGAACTTGAGTCCCGTGATCCCCCTAAGCCCCTGTAACCCTGCGGTGGGCGTGGGTCCCCCTCAAGTCACGCTGCCTCCCACACCCACAGCTTCCTTCTGTCTTTGGCTGAGTCCCCTCTGGTTCCTCAAATGGCCACCAGGTGGGAGCAGAGACCTGCGGTGAGGCTGGGACTGAGGCCTCCTTGAAGATGGGCTAGGAGGGCTCCAGGCAGGGCTGGGGGCCTCTCTCACTGGGGGTCTGGGCTTGCCGGGTGGCTGGGAGCTGGGTGCGTGCCTGGGGGTGCAGGCCTCTTTTGGGGTGAGTGTGCTGTGACTGCGTGGGGTGTAGATGGGCACACCTGTGTGCAGAGGCCTCTGCAGCTGTTGGGTGCGTGTGCCCTTGAGCATGCCCGTGTGCAAGCATGCAGGGGGTACCTGTGTGTGACTGTGGGGCCTGGGTCTGCAGAATCCTCCCTGTTCCCCTGCAGGCCTGAGAAGGCTGACGATTGGGATAGCCTGGCCCTTGAACTTTATGTTTCCAAAGCGGCAGGTGGCTCCGAGGCTCGGACCTCAGGACCCCCTGCCCGCTGCGTTCCCTTAGGCTGTGTCCAGCCAGTGTGGCGGCTTGTCCTACTTTGCCAGGTTTGGGGTCCTGCTGAGCCTTTTTTATTTATTTATTTATTTTAACATCTTTATTGGAGTATACTTGCTTTACAATGGTGTGTTAGTTTCTGCTGTGTAACAAAGTGAATCAGTTATACATATACGTATGTTCCCATATCTCTTCCCTCTTGCATCTCCCTCCCTCCCACCCTCCCTATCCCACCCCTCTAGGTGGTCACAAAGCACCAAGCTGATCTCCCTGTGCTCTGCGGCTGCTTCCCACTAGCTCTCTGTTTGACGTTTGATAGTGTATATATGTCCATGCCACTGTCTCACTTTGTCACATCTTACCCTTCCCCCTCCCCATATCCTCAGGTCCATTCTCTAGTAGGTCTGTGAGCCTTTTGATTTGTGTCAGGATGGGGACTCATTGCTGTTCCTGGGGGCCTCGGGGTAGGAAAGGCCAACAGTGCACTGGGGGTGCTCCTTAGCCCCAGGCTGGGGGTTCGGGGAGGGGGAGGGCCGCCACACCGGAGTTTGTGCCCCTGGTCCTGCCAAGCCACTGGGAGGGTGGATGCTAGCCCACTTGTCACCCGCTTAGCATCCTGGGCTTCCAAGGTCCTCCTCCAGCCAGGCCCGTTTCCCTGCTCCCTTTGGTGCCTTTCTACTGCCCTCACTACCTCCACCGCCCTCTTCCGTTCTCCCTGAAAACCACGCTAAGCAGACATTTGTCAAGGTCACAGTGACCTCCATGCTGCCAAGCCCAGTGGACAATTCTCCGGCCTCCTCTGACTTGACCCTCAGCAGCACTTCAGGGGCTGGTCCTTCCCTCCTCCTGCCATCACTCCCTTCCGCAGCTCAGGAATTCCGCTCTCCTGGTTTTCCTTCTGTCCCGCTGGCCCTCCCTCTCAGCCTCCTTTGCTGGTCCCTGATCTCTCCAAGTCTGGGTGCCCCATCCCTACACCTCTTCTGTCTCCCTCTTTAAACGCCCACTTCCTTGGTGATCTCATCCAAGCTCATGGCTTTCAAATGACTCCCGTTGAGTATAATTTAATTAGTTGGTTTTTTATCATCTGTCTTCTCCCAAAGGAAAGCAAGCTCTACAGGCAGGGCTTTTTTTGTCTTAAGTCAGGTTTATTAAGGTATAATTTACATACAGTTAATGTCACCCTTTTTAGTGTTCACTTCTGTAAGTTTTTGACAAACACGTATAGTTGTGAAACTGTCTCTGCCATCAATTACAGGACAGTTCCCATCACCCCCAAAAGTTCTCCATACCCTTGTGGTCATCCCCTCCCCCATGTCCCGCCCTGGGCAGCCACTAATCTGTTCTTTTGTCCCTTTTCCCTAGTTGTGCCTTTTCTGAAAAGTCATATAAATGGGATTGTACTGCGTGTAACCTTTGGAATCGGCTTCTTCCACTTATCACAATGCACAGCGCATTTGAGATTCACCCATATTGTTGCAGCTGTGAGCCGTTAGTTCTTTTATTCTATTGTATTTTATTGCACAGCTTTGTTTATCTGTTCGGAGGGGGACCAGTTGTCCTGGTTTCCGTGGGAGGGAATGGTTTTTCTGGGACATGGGACTTTCAGTGCTAAAACCAGGGTGGTTGGTTATCTTAGTTCTTTAGTTGAGGGACATTTGGGTTGTTTCTAGGTTGTTGATGATTTTGAATACCTACTCAATATAACCAGTGACAGAGGGTTTTTTGGTGAACACAAATGTCCATTTCTCTTGGGTAAATACCTAGGAGTGGGGTTGCTCAGTTGTATGACGTGTGTACGTATCACTGTAAAAGAGGCTGCCAAGCTGTTCTCCAGAGTGGCTGTATTGTGTAGCATTGTGGGAGAATTCCACTTGCTCTGCATCTTAACCAGAACTTGGTAGTGTGTCAAAAAAAATTAAAAACCGGTTTTTTAGCCATCTTAATAGGTGTATAATGATATCTCCTCACGGTTGGCAGAGATTTCCTTTATTCGCCTTGAGTAGTGTTGTGCCCCCAGTGCCTGGGTTAGTGCCTGCTATGTAGTAGACACTCAATGAATTTTTTTTTTTTTTACTGAGTGAATGAATGTATGGATGGATGAATGAATGAAGTCAAAGGGGCTTCCGGTATCTAAATCTGTTATAGCAAATACATAGCACACGTACCGCCAATTCCCCCATGCCCCATTCTGTTTCCATGGCAGACGTCACTCATCAATTGAGCCATTTTATCCACCTGCTTCATTTCAGACAGGTACGATCCAGTCCTTTGTGTAGCAAGTGAGATGAGCCCCATGAGCTAATGCAGCTTTAGTTCAAGCCTCTCATTGGCTGAAGAAGAGGCCAGGCTCAGAGCAGGGTCCAAGGCTGCCCAAGGACTCACAGCGAGCCAGTGGCAGGACTAGATCTCCAGGCTGGGCTCTCCCCAGAAAAATGCACGACGTCTCTGACAAGGCTGGAGTAGGATGGGAGGCATGGACGTGGATCTGGGCTTGAGGCCGGGTTGGAGCATTGTGGAGTGCTCCCTGGGCCCCGGCCGGGTGGGAAGGCTGATGCCGGCGCTCTTCCTGCAGGTGCCCAGGAGCTGCTGGGATGGCCTACCCGCCCACGTTGGCTCCCTGGCCCAGCGGGCGTACTGGGCTCTGCTGAGCCAGCAGAGGGACCAGAGCATCGTGGCCCTGGGCCAGAGCGGTGCTGGCAAGACCACCTGCTGCGAGCAGGTCCTGGAGCACCTGGTGGGGATGGCAGGCAGTGTGGATGGCAGGGTCTCAGGTACAGTGGTCTCCAGGTGACGTGCAGCTGGGACGTGGTGGGGGCGGTGGCGTGGGGGAAGGGAAGGGAGAGTCAGAGGGGGTGCTGGGCGGCTCTTTCTTATATCTGCTCAGCTAGCGTTCACTGAGCACCTGTGTGCAGACCCTGTGCTGGCTTCTGGGCAGGGCCACCCCTAGTCTGTTGGGTACTTTTGTGTGAATTAGAAACAGGTACTCCTTGCCTAAGACACTCACTGCCACATGTGGAACCGTCGTCACGCATTGACATTGTTAGAACCAAACACTTGACCACCACGTTCTGGGCCATCATCCTAATAAGTATACAGGCCTATGGCTATCTGATATAAATGCTGTGCCCTTAGGTGTGGTGTCCTTGTGCAGCGCACAGCCCACTGGACTGTGCAGAGGACCCGATAAGTAAAAACAAAGACAAGGAGGCACTGACAGCCGGAAGGGAGACTCAGCTGCTCATCTGTGCCAGACTCCAGTGCTCTGCACCACTTGCTGGCCGAGCTGGGGAGGGGAGAGGCGGAGGGAGCACAGAGAAGGGGCCGGGGGGCTTCCTTGAGGAAATGATGTTTGAGCTGGGCATTAAAGAAAGAGTTTCAACATTGTAAATCAACTATACTTCAATAAAAAATAGTGTCAGTTGGTGATAATAATTACAATATTGATGGGGATCGTGGTAAATGCTTGCTGAGGACTTACGCGCCAGGCTCTATTCCAAGCAGGTTAACTTATTTATTATTTAAAACATCCCTATAAGGTAGACATTATTATTATTTGAATTTTATAGATGAGGCCATTAAAACGCAGGGAGGTTAACCAGCTTGCCCAAGGCCACACAGCTCATACATCCTAGCACCGAGATTCAAACACAGACAGTTTGGCTCCAGAGCTGTTACCCCTGGGCCAGTGTTCTCAATGTATTGTTGCCCCTCTGAGGAGCCTTTTTAGTTGTTCTTTCTCCTAATCGTCTCCCACCATGAAAAGTTAATGCCATAGATTCACCATATATTTGTTTATGCAGTGTGTGTGTATGTGTGTATATATATACAGACACACACAGACGTGTGTGTGTGTGTGTGTGTGTGTATCTGTGCTCTATTCTATACATAAGAAAGGAAAACTGCCCCCATCCTCAAGAATCAGTTTCTGCCCTCTTGGGGGCAGTATTCCCCCTGCTGAGAATATATGGCCCAGGCAGTATTGCTTTTCTAATAATAACAAACAATACTAACACCACCACATTTGGAGCATGTTCTGAGCACTTTACATTATTAAAGCTTTTAGTCTTTGTGGCAACCACATGAGGTAAGTAAGTACTATTATTACCCCCATCTTATAGATGGGGTATCTGAGGCACAGGGGGGTTAATTTATTCGCTCCAAATCAGGTGACTAACAACGGGGAGAGGCCATATTCAAGCTTGTTTAACCATTGTACTATCCTGCTTCTCCACTGGGCTTATTCCAATGCTTTATTGATCACCTGTTCTGCACCTGGCCCAGGTTAGAGCCCTGTGAGGAGCTGGGGATACAGCAAGGAGAGGCCCTCCCAGAATGTAGATCTGCTGAAAGTGTGTGTTGGGGGAGTGGAAGTCAGGCTAGGCTGTATCCAGGTGCCTAGCACATAGTGGGTGCTTGTTAAATAGTTATGTTAAAAAGCTTGGGACTGCTGGGCTTTTTGAGCTGGCTGTGATGGGCGTTCCCCGAGAGCAGGTCCAAGAATGTTAATGCTCTGCCCTCCTCCTAGACTCCACCAGGCCCAGGAGGCCCTAGGGCAGCCCTTGTCACTCAGATCGTACCAATCCTAGGTGTGTGTATCTCCCCTTCTGGGCTCACTCTTGCTCACCCCGCGCCCCTGCTTGCAGCACAGGGCCAGCCCAGCAGCGGAAGAGGTGTGGCTTAGAGCTGAGTTGGGGGAGTGGAGGGGCCCCTGCTGGGGCCTGGGGCCAGAATGGGGTCCTGTGAGAGGTGGGGGTGGCAGCACCCGGGCCACGGGTGATGCCCTGTCTGTGCCCCACCAGTGGAGAAGATTCGAGCCACCTTCACTGTCCTCCGGGCCTTTGGCTCCGTGTTCACCGGCCACAGCCGCCGTGCCACCCGGTGCTCCATGGTGATGTCACTGGACTTGAACGCCACAGGCCGAGTCACGGCCGCCCAGCTCCAGGTGAGGCCTCTGGGTGGGAGGGAGAGGGGGCTCTTTGGGGCTGCAGTAGCCTCAGCCCCACTCAGCAGGGCCCACGCCTCCAGCTGGGACCCTGGAATGTGTCTAAATGGTCATCGCTCCCCAGGCCAAGGCCAGCTCCTCCCCACCTCACTCAGTGCCCAGACATCTCCTCCCGGAGCAGGCCAGCTCGTCTGTGCCTCGGAGTATCACAGGGATGAAATATTCATGAGTAGATACATAATTCAGCCGCTCATTAGCTGGGTCTTAAAAGCGTAAGCTGAAATTAAACAGGCGCTCGCTGGCCTTCTGCGGCAGCCCGTGTGTGACAGGCACATGGCCTGTTTGTTCCTCTCTCTGAAATCACCTGGCTCCTCCCCTTCCCCCCCCCCACGCCCCCGCCAACATTCTGTTTGAACAGAAAACAGGATTAGGTTATTAGAAGGGTTGTTTGTATGCGGAGCTAGGAGAATACCCAGACTCGCTGGTGCACGATAAATCCCTTTCTGTCCCGGCCCTGAAAGTCTACCGTGCATCACCATGTGGGTCAAGTTATTAAGGGCTTCGGTTGCATAAGAGTGTGTTGGAGGGCGGCTCTGGGTTAATTGTTAGTACCCTTGGATTCCTTCATCGGAATGAGCCCGTTGCATTCGTTGATTGCCTGCGTGGACTCTGAATCAGTGAGACAAAGGCCTGGCACGTTTTGATTTGGAGGCGTCCAGCCAAGTTGGGGCCTGAGGTGCTGCCTCGAAGAGTGGGCCTGGGGGTTGGTGGGGGTGTGCGGGCAGCCTAGCGGGGCCTCGTGCTGACCGGCGCCTGTCCTCTCCCCTGGCAGACGATGCTGTTGGAGAAGAGCCACGTGGCCCGGCAGCTGGAAGGGGAAGGCAGTTTCGAGGTTTTCTCCCAGATGCTATCCGGATTGGACCTGGCTCTCAGGTGAGCGACTGGGCTGAGCAGGGACAGCCAAGGGCAGTGAGACAAAGGGCCTCCGCTCTCCAGGGCCCCAGCCCTGCCTCTGCCCAGAGGTGAGAGGCAGTGGAGCCCAGTGGTTAGGAATCTGGCCTCTGATTCTTGCTGCCTGGTACTGCTCCTGGGCTGGGTGAACCTGGCCAGGTGTCACCTGCTCTGAACCTCCGTTTCTTCCTCTGTAAAGTGGAAATAGTACCTTGACTGCTGACCTTACAGGATTAAGTGAGATAATTCACATATGGCTCTTTATACACGCTGGGGGGTGGTGGTGGATGTCTGCTGTGACGGTGACATTTTGGTACAGGTTCTGACAGCAGCGTGGGAGGTGGGCAAGGAACAGCAGACCCCAAATCTTCCAGAAGCTCCTAAACTCTGTGAGAGCCTTGGGTGCACCTGAGGTAGCTCAGGGCGAGGAGGCACCAGGTGGAACAGCAGAGAAGCCACAAGACTCATCTGGGAGGGCCTTCTGGGGGAGGTGGCCCAGGGAGTCATCTCTGCCCCTCGCTGACTCCTGGGAATTCTTGGACATGTGGCTCCCTGTCTCTGAGCCTTGGTTTCCTCATCTGTTGAACGAATGAGTAAGGTTCTATCTAGTGAAGCTCCAGGGAGTGCTCACCCCAGGCGAGGGGTGATAATTTTCAATTTGCCTCTGCATCCCCCATCATTTGTCTCCTGCCTTCCACCCCCGTCTGAAGGGCAGGCCCAACCTGTCCTGAGCCTCCTGGCTAAGGCCAGAGGGGCACCTTACCCTTTGGAGAGAGGGCAGATTAGGGAGGAAACTCCCAGTTTTCAGAGCAGGGTAACTGAGGAGTAAGGAAGCTTCTGGAAGGCCTTCACTTAAGAAGGGCCCATTGAGGGCAGCAAGTGAGGAATATTCGGGAGGCAGGGCCAGGGCCTGAGGCAGACCCCGGGGCCACCTGGGGCACTCTGTGGAGCCCCGTGCCATGATGCCCACCTGCCCTGCCAGGCCACTGGTGTGGGTGGGTCCTCCCTTACTTCTGGTCCCTTCTCTGTTTCCAGGACAGAACTGTACCTGCACCAGCTGGCAGACAGCAGCTCCTTCGGCATGGGCGTGTGGCCTAAGGTAAAGAGGAGGTCCTTCTGGGTGTGAGTGGGTGTCTGTGTCCCCATGGCCAAGATGGGCGGGTCCCCTGTGTGGCTCGTCCCTCTGCCACTGGGGTGAGTAGTTGGCAAGGGCTGGTCACGTGGGGGAGGCAGGGTTGCCTTTATGGGGCCTGGGCTTGTCAGGGAAATGAGTCTTGTGCTAATAAAGGGAACCAGGAGGTGGTTTGTGTAGAGGTTAGGGCGCGGTCTCCGGGACAGGCTGTCTGGGTTCAAACCCCGGCTCTGACACTTACTGGATATGAGACCTCAGGCACGGACCCTAGCCTCTCTGAATGTCTGTGTCCTCTTCGGTAAAATAACAACAGAACGGGCGGGCAGGCTGAGGGGAGGACAGAGCGTGGCACGGCCTGCCCGCCTGGGCCACGGGGAGAAGGTCGGGGCGCCGCCCGCGCCCTCGTTCCGCTGCCTGGCGTCCTTTGTGGAGGCAGGGCTCCCAAGGAGCTCAAAGGCCAGGGAAGGACACACGGGACGGTCCAGAGCCACCCTACCGCTCCAGTGGTGCAGCACCCTCTCTGAATTCCTACTGCCACCAAAACACATCCCTAAGGCCTTTGGGAAGAATTGCTAGGACCCAGGAAGGCGGCCCCTTGCTGTGGTCCAGACTTCAGCAGCTGCCGATGACCAGAGGGAGCCAGCCGGCCGGCCGTGAGCAGGAGGACAGGACACGGGGACAGGGACAGCCACAGCCGGGCTTCCCGCAGCTGTGCCCACCGCCAGAACCAGCTCCAGCCAGTCACAGCCCCCGAGATGCCAAACAGTGACGGGCGAGAGGCCGGCAGGAAACTGACACCCCCTCACTGGAGAGCCTGCCCGGTCGGGGTGCGGGGCACCATCCCCGTCTGAACTCACCCCACAGCTCAGCCGTCTCCCAGTGACCCAGACGCGTCACCACGGCCCCAGGGCTGATCCCCGACCAAGGTCAGAACTCCCCCCAGTGTGACGGCCCCCATGCCACTCCTGTGGTGGAAGGGACGGCAGGCAGAGACCAGGAGTAGAGTCTTTTTTATTAATGGCTGCGTTTTCAAAGAACCGTTTTGTTACCAGGAAAGCTCCCCAGGAAGGGATTGCATTAGTGCAACAAGGGGGAGCCTTGATGCCAGGCTTTCCAGACACTTCCAGGTGGAGACTTTTGGCCTAGGCCGGCCGCCGGGGACTCGGGGGCTGGGAGGACACACGGCCCCTCCCCCGCCCCGACGGGGCGCTAAGGCACCCGGCCCGCCTGGGGGGGCAAAACCCCGTGCCGTCAGCAGGCCGGCGGCTTGCAGCCCTCAACCTGCAGCCCTTTGCTCAGGAGGAAGGCGTCCTGCATGGGGTCACAACCCAGGAAGAGCTTCACCATGCCCTTGGCATCCTCGGATCCCCCTGGCCTCAGAATGCAGCTTCTGTAGTCCATGGCAACCTGAGGAGAGGGGGCGGGGCTGCAGGAGGGTGGAGCACCCCCTTCACGGAGGGTGTGGGTGTGGCCACCTCTGCTGTGACTCAACAAAGGGCAGGGGAGCAGGGGGTTCTGGGCAGGGCCCTCAGAGCCTGGCAGGCCCAGGCGGGCGGCACAAGCATCTAGGCCCAGGCCAAGGACCTCCGTGTTGGTCTGCACGGCAGGCCGGCCTCTCACCTTGCCACTCAGGACGCCCTCCTGCTTGAAACGAGTGTGTGGACCGTGTCCGCGGAGTACACCTCGCTGCACAGGTAGCCATAGGACTGGGCGTCGTAGCTTCCTGCCAGGTGGCCGAAGGTCGCAGGCAGGTGGGTCCCTGGGACACACGCGGAGAGGCTCCTGCCCGGCCCCCTGGCCGCTCCGTGCCCCTTCCCCAGAGCCCAGAGCTTGGGGCCTCAAAGCAGCCCTGTCTGAGTCCCCTGCCACTAGAGGGAGTATTGGCCCAACACTTCTAGAAAACGGGGACCTTGCGGGCAACTCAGTGGAGGGACACAAATCAATCTTTGCCGACTTTCTGCTGAAGCTCACGAGGGTTCACCCCTAAGCCTCTTACAGGGACAGCTGCCCGAGGCTCCGAGGGATGAGTCAGGGCTCGCCCTCCAGCACGGGGAGAGCGCGGGTTAAAGCGCTCACGAGGGAGTGAACTGCGTCTCCGCACCGACACGCTCGGGCAAACCTCGTCGACGCGTTCCGTCCAGGGTATGAAGCCCTCTCCTGCCTCTTCCAGGCTCTCCAGAAAGCACGTGCAGATACGCCCAGCCCACCCTCGGACTCCGCGGGCCACAGCTGGAGGGACCAGCCCAGGAACCCAGGCAGGAAGAGGCCAGAGGTCAGCGAGCCTCGACCAGAGCCCGTCAGTCGGTCCCCCTTCACACACCACCAGAGGATCCTCTTGACCTGGGCAGTAGCCGCCAACCGACCGCTAAGGTGGGCCCGGCGTGCGCTTGGCTACCTGGCGTGGCTGGGACCCCGAGGATCTCCTGGCAGAGGCGGGCATTGTCCTAGGCCGGGTCCGAGGGCGTCTGCGTGTGCAGGGCCTGGTCCACCTTGGCCAGGACGATCTGGCGCAGGTTGAAGAGGCCTGGAGGGCGGGAGGAAGGAGACGGGGGCGCTGGCACTGTGTCCAGGCCGCGCTTTCCAGCCGGGCGGTCCGGGAGCCCCTTTCCTTTCCCTCGGCCCGGCCGCACGGGGGTTGGCCAGCCGGGACTTGATGAGCTTGTCCAGCAGCTCCTGGGGGACGGCGCTGCTCGTGCCCCGCCGAGACTGGCAGCAGCGCCAGGGCTTCACAGGGCGCGGCGCTCCCGGCCCCAGAGCCTACCCTCTGGTTCTCATCCCCGGCTGTCACCAGAGTCGCAGGCAACGTGCCCTTCTTTTCGTTTGTCTTTTTTCCGGCCCTCGACCACGCAAAGGTGTGAAGCCCTGCCACTCGCTGCCACGTGGATGCACCGTGAGAACACGGTGCTCAGCGAGAGAAGTCAGACACAGAAGGACACACAGGGTGTGACCCCACTGAGGGGAAACGTCCAGAACAGGTAGATCCACAGAGTCAGAGTGGGTTCCTGGTTGTCAGGGACAGGGGAGGGGAGGGAATGATAACTAAGGGCGTGAGGGACCTTTTTGGGGTGAGGGAAATGTTCCAGAACAGGGCAGTAGTGACGGCTGCACAGCTCAGTAAAGTGTCCCCACGCGCTCCGGTTGCAGTCTGTGAGAGCATCGCTCTCAGGACGAAGGGCTGACTGCAGGAAGACTGAACGAGCACTGGGTCCTGGGCCCAGACGCTCATCTGGGGACCCCCCCCCACATTGGGAAGTCACTGGGACTTGCTGAGCCTCCACCGAGACTGGCAGCAGCCCCAGGGCCTCACAGGGCGTGGTGCTCCCGGCCCCAGAGCCTAACCTCTGGTTCTCATCACTCATCACTCACCAGCCTTGCATGCAACGTTCCTTTCTTCTATTTTGTCTTTTTTAAAGGCAACTCTTGAATACCTGTATTTAACATGCAGGGAACCAGTCCTGACTCCTTGATCTGGGACTTCCAGCCTCCAGAGTCTCGAGGACATCCACTTCCGTTGTTTACGCGCCCAGTGCGTGGGGTTTGATGATGGAAACTGACACCGAGGGCGTCTCCTCGTGCGGGGTGACATCAGCGGAAGAATCCCGTGGCGAGGGCCTGCCTGAGGACCACGGGAGAGCCCGGGCCCTCCCCGCCCCCTGCCTTCAGCCCCTCGCCCGCACCCTCCTGGGAGCGGAGCTGGTGCATCGCTTGCCAGAACTCATGGAAGTAGGTCTCCAGCTCATCATGCTGGAACAGGGAGGGCGGGTTGGGTGTAGGCTTGGTGAAGTTGGCCACCATGGCCGCGATGGCAATCTGGCGCCTCCCGTCCTGCTGCAGGCAGCCCGGCTGCAGGCCAAAGCAGGCCATGTGCCCGGACTTCCCTTCCCTGGGGAGGGACGCGGGTGAGGCCCCGCTACCCCCGCTACCACAGAGGAGCCCCGGCCCACGGCCAACAGGTTCCCCCACGCATGCACCGAGGGTAGAGGTCCAGGTAGAACTTGCTGATGGATGACCTTGCCCGAGGCCGCGTCCCGGACCGTGTAGAGCCTCACATCTTCATCTTCGTGACGCATGTTGGCGCCTTCCTCCAGGTCGAAGGTCAGCCCCAGCAGCTCCTGGGCGATGCCCAGCCGCCCGCGCGTGACCACCTGCATGGGGAAGGACTCATTGAGCAGGTACTGGTCCACGTGGTAGCGCGTCTCCTCCCCCTGGTTCATGTAGTAGCGCAGGTCCTAGACGTTGATGGGCCCGTCAAAGTGCAGGCCCCGCCTCTGGCACTCAGCCTTCTTTAGCTCCAGGATCAGGGCCGCTCCTGCTCCCCGAGGGGCTTCAGCTTCTGGGCCAGCTCATCTGCGGGCGGAGGGGAGAGGCTCAGCTATGTCCCTGTGGCAGCCGCCCAGCCGCCCCCCACCCCACGCCCCTCGAGGCAGAATGAAGGGTTGGGGAAGGCGACCCCCAAGGGCTGACACAGTGGGGTCTCAGGCAGCACCACGTCCAGTCAAGGTCCACCTGACCCCCGTCCCCACTGGGACTCGGGGAGGCGGGGTTACCTAGGAAAGTGGCCACCACCTGGCTGGTCTTGGCCATGTTCATCTCCAGCACAGAGTCGGCACGCGTGCTGAATCCCAGCAGGCGGGACTTCTGAGCCTGCAGCCTTACCAGCTCCCCGAGGATCGCGCAGTTCTCCTGGAACCCAGAGACAGCCAGCGCTGGGGACCGTGGGCCACGCCCTCCCCACAGGCCCCGGGCCAGGTCTCTGTGGGTGGGAGGGCTCTCAGGCCACTGGCGGGCACAGCCAAACCCCCTCCCTCCTCCTCCTGGCCTGGATTTCTAGACACTTTGGTGCTGTCCTAACATGTGGTCTTTATGAACACAGGTCCTTTTGGAACCAGAAACGGCGTGAACCATGATGAGCTCTAAGGCCAAGGGCAGGAAGAAATGTGACCAGGCTCTCCAGGAGCCACCCAGGGGCCTCCCCGGGCTCAACAATACAAACTTGGCTGCCGTGCAGACAGCAGCTCATCCCCACGGCGCCCGAACACCCAGCCCCTGGACGGCGAGAGACCTGTTGCTGCAGGTGCCCCGTGGTTGGCTGGTGAGGCCTGGCCCCAGGCGTACGCCACCTTCTCTGGGGCCACCTCTCTGGGTCTGCGGTGGGGTTCTCCTGGGAGCCCCCAGTCACCACAGGACCAACGTGGCCTGTCTGCAGCCCAAGAAGGTGGGGACACAGGTCTGTCCCCCGTGGACATCACCCACGAGGCCGAGCAAGCACCAGTGGTGTCTGCGGGGAAGATGAAGGGCTCATGCACAGCCCCCATCTACTGAAGATGCTAAACGGGAGAAGCACAGACTGCAGCCACATGCGGTATGGACCAAACGCAAGTGTCCTTGCAGGAACCGATGTCTGAATGTCGAGGCTGTTCCCGGGCCACAGTGAGAAGGCCCAGGCCCCACGCAAGGCACAGAGAGGGGATGGGGGGAACATCTGCGAATCTGAGCTCATCGGGCATCACCCCAGAAGGAGAGGGAGAGAGCCAGAAGGAGATACGGAGGGAGAGGGAGAGAGAGGGAGGTACAGACGTCTCTCCTTTCCCTGGGGGTTCTCTAGTGCAGCCAAGCCTGAAAACCACTGCATTTCGGGAGATGGGTCCTCGTGGAAAAGTTAAATAGTAGCTCATGGCATTATCGACACATATTAAAATGGCCCCAAATCTTGGGGAGTCAGGGAGGGGAGCTGGCGGCTGCCTCGTAAAGGAGGAGAGATTGGGCGTCAGAGGAGGTGCCTGCCTCCACCACCTCCGCCGCCGCTGCCCCCCCCCCCAGGGCCCCGCAGACTTCATCTCCCAGCTGTGGTCCTGGGCTGGAAGGCAGCGGGGAGGTCAGGCCGTCCCAAGCATCAACGTTGACTTCAGGGCTGATCTGAAAGGCGCCTGGTGTTTGTTGAAGCAGAAAAAAGAGAAAGCAGTGGGCAGAGGATGGGAGGGGGAGGGAGCCCCCATCAGCCCTTCTCCCTGTCTCCCTCTCTGTCTCCCTCCCTCCCTCCCTCCCTCTACCTCCCTGCCTCTCACTCTCCCTCCATCTCTCCCTCTGCCTCTCTCCCTCCCTCTCTCCCTCCCTCTCTCCCTGTCCCTCTTGCCCTGTCCTGTCCCTCTCTCCCTCCCTCCATCCCTGTCTCTCTTTCCCTGTCCCTCTCTCCCTCTCCCTCTATCCGTCCCCCCTCCCTTTCCCCGTTTCCATCTCCCTCTCTGCCTCCCTCTTTCCCTGTCCCTGTTTCCCTGCTCTGCTCTCCCTCTCCCTCTTTCCCTCTCCCTCTCTCCCTGTCCCCCTTTCCCTGTCCCTGTTTCCCTGTTCCGCTCTTCCTATACCTCTTTCCCTCTCCCTCTCTCCCTCTCGTGCTCCCTCTCCCTCTCCCTCCACCTCCTTCCCTCTCCAGAGAGGGAAGGAGGTGGAGGGAGAGGGACAGGGAGCAGGAGAGGGAGGGGGGAGAGGGAGAGAGGGATAGAGGGAGGGAGAGGGACAGGGAGCAGGAGAGGGAGGGGGGAGAGGGAGAGAGGGATAGAGGGAGGGAGGGAAAGACAAAGACATCTCTCCCTCCCTCTATCCCTCTCTCCCTCCCTCTCTCCCTCCCTCTCTCCCTCTCTCCCTCCCTCTCTCCCTCTTCCTCGCTCCCTCTCCTCCCTCTCCCTCCGTCTCTCCATCTCCCTCACTCCCTCCCAGAGACAGAGAGACGAAGAGGCAGAGACAAGGGAGAGGGAGAGAGGGAGAGGGAGAGAGAGGGGGAGAGAGGGAGAGACGGAGAGAGGGAGAGAGAGAGAGGTCTCTTCCTCCCTTTCCCTCTCTCCTCCTTCTCTCCCTCTCTCCCACTCTCCCTCTTCCCTCTCCCTCCCTCCCCCCTCCCTCTCTCCCTCTCCCCCTCTCCCTCGTCTCTCCCTCTCCCTCCATCTCTCCCTCTCTGGGAGGGAGTGAGGGAGAGGGAGAGACAGAGGGAGGGAGAGGGTGAGACAGAGGGAGGGAGAGGGAGGGAGGAAGGGAAAGGGCGAGGGAGGGAGAGGGAAGGAGGACAAGACGTCTCTCCCTCTCCGTCTCCCTCCCCCTCCCTCTCTCCCTCTCCCTCCCTTCCTCTCCCTCTCCCTCTCCTAGAGGGAGGGAGGGAGAGGGAGAGACAGAGGGAGAGGAGAGGGGGAGTCGGAGAAGGAGGTAGGGAGAGGGAGAAGGCGAGAGGGTGCCTGCTTCCCTCTCTGTCTCCCTCCCTCCCTCCCTCCCTCTCCGTGTCCCTGTCTCCCCCCTCTCCCTCTCCCTCTCCCTCTGTCTCTCCCTCTCTGGGAGGGAGAGAGGGAGAGGGAGAAGGAGGGAAAGTGATGGAGGGAGGGAGAGGGAGAGAGGGTGAGGGAGAGAGGGAGAGAAGGAGGAGAGAGGGAGAGGGAGGGAGGAAGAGAGCTCTTCCTCTCTCCCCCCTCTCTCTCCCCCTCCCTCTCTCCCTCTCCCCCTCTCCCTTGTCTTTGCCTCTCCCTCCGTCTCTCCCTCTCTGAGAGGGAGTGAGGGAGACGGAGAGACGGAGGGAGAGGGAAAGGGAGGAGAGGGAGGGAGGCAGAGGGAGGGAGGGAGGGAGAGACGTCTCCTCCCTCCCTCTCCTCCCTCTTCTCCCTCTCCCTCTCCCTCTCCCTCCAACTCTCCCGCTCCCTCCATCTCTCCATCTCCCTCACTCCCTCCCAGAGGGAGAGACGGAGGGAGAGGCAGAGACAGGGGAGAGGGAGAGAGGAAGAGGGAGAGAGGGGGGAGAGAGGGAGAGGGAGAGAGGGGGAGGGAGAGAAGGAGAGGGAAAGAGGAGAGGGAAGAGGGAGAGGAAAGAGGCAGAGGAAAGAGGCAGAGGGAAGAGGGAGAGGAAGAGGGAAGAGGGAGAGAGGAGAGAGGGAGATAGGGAGAGGAAAGAGAGAGGGAGAGGGAGGGAGAGGGAGAGAGGGAGGGAGAGAGGAAGAGACAGAGGGAGAGCGAGAGAGGGAGTGGGAAAGAGGTAGAGGGAGAGCGGAACAGGGAAAGAGGTACAGGGAGAGAGGGAGGCAGAGAGGGAGGAGAGGAAGCAGGGAGAAAAGAGAGAAAGAACACACCGTCTACATTTCTGTCAAATGACACCGGGGATCCTTACACAACCAGGAGAAAGTAACACAGGGAGGCTCTTTCTCAGCTGGAACTGGAACTGCAGACGGGGCCAAACACCACCAGGCTGGCCACACGTGTCCAGCCGCCGCTCCAGCCCCGTCAGCCGTGAGTCCGGTCACCAGGGCTCTGAGTGTCTGCTCCAGGGAGCTGGGGTTCACCCTCTCACCCGGGAGGCCGGGCCAAGAGAGCAGGGCCCCGGGCTGGACACATAGGGGAAAACGCATCCCCACAGGACAGCTTGTGCGAGCAGATTCAGCTACCAGATTCTAGAGGCCCGGGACCACCCTGTGGCCCGTGAAACCCAGGAGCCACGAGGGTCTTGCAACGTGATTCCTGTCCGTTGGACTGTAAAGTTTGTGTAGGGAATCTTGGAAACAGTGGTAACAAGGCTGAATTGGAACGAGCTTTAGGCTATTATGGACCACTCTGAAGTGTGTGGGGTGCTAAAAACCCTCCCGGCTTCGCTCTCGTTGAATGTGAAGATCCCCGAGATGCAGCCGATGCTGTCCGAGAACTAGATGGGAGAACACTATGTGGCTGCCGAGTAAGAGTGGACCTGTCGAATGGGGAAAAGAGAAGTCGAAATCGTGACCGCCTCCTTCTTGGGGTCGTCGCCCTCGAGATGATTATGGGAGGAGGAGTCCTCCACCTCCCACACATCTCCAAGATGGAGAGCCTTCTCCGTCAGCCAGAGCAGGTCCCTTTCTAGATATAGGAGAAGAGAGAGATCCCTGTCCCAAGAGAGAAATCACAAGCCGTCCCGATCTTTCTCTAGGTCTCCTAGCCGATCTAGGTCAGATGAAAGGAAATAGAAGACCACTTTGCAAGAGGAGTGGTGTACAGGCAATAACTTCATTTGGCAGGAGTATGTACAGAAAATTCAAGTTTTGTTTGAGACTTCCGAAGCTTGGTGCACTTTTTAAATGTTTTAGTTGTTCACATTTGTTTGTCTCTTGGGACAGTGACACATAAAGGTGTCATTCTCTATGGTTTGAAATGGGTCCTGGGAGGCATGTAATATGAAGAATTGTTACCTTACAATGTTCCCTTAAGCAAAATTGAACTTGCTTTGAATTTTTGGTCTTGCCTAGACTGATAATAAAACTCTAACTCCTGCCCACCTAAAGTGTGATGTTTACTATTATGGAAACAACACTGGCAAACATTGAAAAGACTTTTTGTAGCTGGGATATGGTATGCAGCTGTAGTTAAGCAAGAAGTCTTTAAAAGGTGCTGTGAACCCAAGCCAGCAGGTAAAAATGAAAGCCGCACCCTTACCCTAGATTAGAGGTTTAAAAATTCCACTAGTCTTCACACCGGACAAGAGATTGTCCAGGGAGTTTAAAATCTAAGAAGTTTCAAGGAAGTTAGTTTACCTTTGAGTTAGGTCATACGTCCCCTCTGTGATTGCTGTACATGAATACATAGCTCTTTGTAATATTTTTTGGAAATTTGAGATTATCAAGATACCAATGTCCTGCCAGATTAAGAGTATATTGTAGAGCTGAACTTTGAGTTACTGTGCAATTTTTTTTTTCAGGCTGTCATTTGTAATATGTTTTGTGAGAATCCTTGGGATTAACGTTTTGGTTGCAAAAGAAAAAAAGAAAAGAAAAGAATCCGCCTGCCAATGCAGGGGACACAGGTTCAAGCCCTGGTCCGGGAAGATCCCAGGTGCCGCAGATCAACTAAGCCCGTGGGCCACAACTACTGAGCCTGCACTCTAGATCCTGGGAGCCAGAACTACTGAGCCCCCGTGCCACAACTACAGAAGCCCACACGCAACGAAGACCCAACGCAGCAAGAAAAAAAAGACAATACTGGCCAGGTGATCAAGGGTAAAATCGTTTGTCATAAGTCCCGTTGATGGTGTGTATCCTTGATGTGACCTGAGGAGAATGGCATTTTTATCTCTGTCTGGGTCTTCCGCCCCAAACCCCATAACTCCAGACCAACCATAAGAAAACATCAGAAAACAAACAGACTAACAAATTGAGGGACAAAACACCTGACCAGTCCTCCTCAAAACTTTCAAGGTATCAAAACCCAGCGACGTCTGAGAAATGTCACAGCCCAGAGGAGACTGGGACAGAAAAAGGATGTTAGGGGAACACTAGGGAAATTCTAATAAAGTGTGGACTTTAGTTAATAACAATGTATCCATCTTGGTTCCTTAGTTGGATAAACATGTCACACTAAGGTACTAATGAGTTGGAAATAGGGGTACTGGGTCAGGGTCCACGGCACTCTGTACACTCTGTACAGATCTTTGCAACTTTTTTGTAACTCTAAGCTCTTGTAAAATTAAGCGAGTACTGAACAGAGCTAAGAATGTTATTTCCCTGATTTGAACATGCCTGAGTTTCTTTTCATGGTCACATTTTTGCTATTTGGATGTGTCTTGGAATCAGTAGCAAAGGAGAGTTGCCAGCCCCTGGGAAGATGTGGGTGGTTCGCAGGTGGCTTGCTCTGGAGCTGAAGACCACGGTGGGGTGGGAAGTCTGCAGCCTCGGGCTGCACTTAGAAACATGGGAGGGGATGGGCCAGCTCAGTTAGGGATGGAACCTATAAATAAAACTTTTTTCTTTTCCGTTATGGCTTATCACAGGATACTGAATATAGTTCCCTGTGCTAGACAGTAGGACGTTGTAGTTTATCCATCCTATATTTAATAGTTTGCATCTGCTAACCCCAAACTCCCAATCCAACCCTCCCTCACTGTTTCTCCCCCTTGGCAACCACAAGTCTGTTCTCTATGTCTGTGAGTCTGTTTTTGTTTTGTAGACGAGTTCATTTGTGTCGTATTTTAGATTTCACATATAAGTGAGATCATATGATATTTGTCTTTCTCTTCTGACTTACTTCACTTAGTATGATAATCTCTAGGTCCATCCACGTTGCTGCAAATAGCATTATTTCATTCTTTTTATGGCTGAATAATATTCCATTGTATATATGTACCACATCTTCTTTATCCATTCATCCATCAGTGGACATTTAGGTAGCTTCCATGTCTTGGCTACTGTAAATAGTGCTGCAATGAACGTTGGGGTGCATGTATCTTTCTTTCTTTCTTCTTTCCTTCTTCCTTTCTTCCTTTCTTTCTTTCTCTCTCTCTCTTTCTCTTTCTTTCTTTCTTTCTCTCTCTTTCTCTCTTTCTCTCTTTCTTTCTTTCTTTTTTCTTTCTTCTTTTATTGTCACACGGCATGTGAGATCTTAGTTCCCTGACCAGAGATGGAACCCACGCCCCCTGCACTGGAAGCATGGATTCTTAACCACTGGACCACCAGGGAAATGCCAGGGGTGTATGTATAGTTTTGAATTAGAGTTTTCTCCGGATCTATGCCCGGGAGTGGAATTGTGGGACCCTATGGCAGCTGTATCTGTTCCTGCACGCCTCACATCAACCACCTGCACTCCAATCCTTGCTCTCAACGTCATCTTCGGGGAACCCAACCTGCGACAGGGACCTTGACAAGAAGAAATGGCTCAGGGAAAAGCTACCTGCACGGGGAGGAGATAGAGACCATCGCCCCTGGGGTGCGGAGGGGAGAGTGGGTGCAGAGGTTTGTCATTTCACCCCCGATACTCATCTCAGCCCTCGTGGCTGCCCCACTCTAGGTCACCTCGGGATACAGAGGTGAGCCGGTTAGAGTCCCTGCCTGTGCAGGAATCGGGGCACCAGCGGGTCTGAATAATATTAGTGCAGGGTCTCCCCCGTGGCACTGGGGTTATTCGGGGCGGGTCATCCTCTGCTGAGGGCCCCTCCTGGGCACTGTGTGGGGTTTAGCAGCATCCCTGGCCTCACCCATTTGATTCCAGGGGCCCTCCCTCCCAGTTGTGACAACCACAGATTTTCCCCACACATCACGGAAGAACTGGGTGAGGCGGGGGCAGGATGGCTCTGGGCGAGGACAGCTGTGTTGAAGCAACCAGCCTGGCCCAGGGCAAGGTCTGCCCCAATCCCGTCAGCGCCTGCATTTAGAACTGCCCCTTTCCTCTCCCACCTCCCCTGCCCTGCAGTGGTCTCCGAGACATCATCCCCATGTAATAAATCACACCTTCTCAGTTTACTGTTTGCTGCCCTCACTAGAACGTGAGCTCTTTGAGGACAGGGATGCTGTTATGTCCCCAGCACCTAGAAGAGTGTCTGCTGTGTAGTAGATGCTTCATAAATACTTGCTGAATAAAGGAGTTGAATAAAGGGATGAGTGGATGAATGAATGAAGGTTACAATGGAAGGAGGGGGGAGATTCCCTTTCTGGCTCTCGGGGGTTGGGAGATCAAGTGAAAGATCTGTCCTAAATAGGCTGACCAGCCTTCTGGGGTTCCCCGGGACTGAGAGTTTCCCCAGAGTTCCAGCGCTCAAACCTGAGCGGTCCTGGGCAAACTGGGGGCGGGTGTTGGTCACCCTATCTAAACACAGTAACAATTCCAGCTGCAATAGCAATGGCCAATGACCTCTACGGTCTTATTGACCATGCACAGTTCTCTACCTGGCGGGGAAGGGTGGGCCGGGATTGGAATTCTGGTGATCCAGGGCGGGTGAGGGCACACCCTGGGCTTGTGGAGGGGAGTCCAGGAAGGTTCTGGAGGAAGTGACAGTGACACAGGAGGGAGGGAGGAGTCTAAGGAAGAACATCCCACATGACAACCTGTGCCAATGGCCCTGGGCCCAAGGTCACACCTGACCAGGGCTTGCTTTTTTTTTTTTCTAATTTACTTTTCCCCACATGGATATGCAATTGTCCTAATGCCATTTATTGAAAACCCCTTAATTTCCCCACTTTCTATCATATCAAGTTCTCATATATCTGTTTCTGGACCTTTTTTCTATACCATAGAGCTATACGTCCCATCCTTGCACCACTAGGGCTGTTTCATCACTATAACTTTATTTATTCATTTTGTTTTGGCCGTGCTGTGTGGCATGTGGGATCTTATGTCCCTGACCAGGGATCGAACCCGCGTCCCCTGCAGTGGAAGCTCGGAGTCTTAATCACTGGACCTCCAGGGAAGTCCCCAGGGCTTGCTTTGACATCCATGGAATGGTGGCAGGTGGGCACGGGGAGCAGCTGTCTGTGAGCCATCCTGGGTAGAAATGCAGGGTGGAGGGGAGGACAGATGGAGCTGGAGGGGAAGAAGCGGAGGAGGGAGGGAGGAAGGGAGGGAGGCCGGGCGAGAGACAGACAGAGAGTTTCCGGAGACAATAGCTCTGGCCGTGTCCTAGGGCATGAAAGCTGAAAATAGCTCCTAGTGCCGGGAGCCTTGGAGCCGGAGGCTGGGAGCCAGGGTGACTGGCTCTCCTCCCTGGTGTGTGTGTGTTGCGGGGGGGTGGGTGGCTCTGGGCTTCTCAGGCTGGGAATGGGGTGCACAGAGCAGGAACGGAGCAGGGACCCTTCTCTCTGGAACCTCGTGGGCCATCCTCAGCTCACAAAGCTGAGCCACTCCTTGCCCTACGAGTGGGGGGCTTATCCTCCCTGTCCCCTGGATCATACCCCCTCACACACAACTTCCCCGTGTGTGTTCCCAGCAACCAAGAGAATCTGTTTTTAAAAGATTTGGGGGAGGGGGGTAACCATACAAACAAGAGCAGAATGGATACTTTTTCAGGATATGAATGGCTCTGTGTAAGCCCACCCCCAGGGTAACCACAGTCCTGACCTCTAACACTCTTGACGAGTCAGCCTTGGTCTGGGCTTGCGGACCCACGGAAGCTTCCTCATTCCCTCCTTCAGGTCCCGACTCTCCCTCGGCGTCTTTGTGAGAAGCACCCGGGGAAGTGGGACTGCTAGGCTGTACTGCTGCTAGAACTCCACCTGGGCTCCACCAGGCTCCAGCCCCCCGCCCTGTCCACCTAACTGACCCTGAGGCACCTCAACTGGTAGGAGCAGCATCACCTTCCCTCCTGGGACTCGTGATACTTAAGGGAGACACCGAAAGACAAGCCTTTGGCTCCCTGGCTGGCAAAGAGCAGGTACTCAATTGTCATAAGTGTCCGTATCAGTGAGGGTTCTCCAGACAAACAGAATCCATATGGGGTGTGTGTGTATATACACACACACGTACATATGTACAAGCATACAAAAATATACAGCTGTGTACATATGCAGTATGCGTACACACATATACACACATAGTATATACAATACACACATACATATATACACACATATAAAATGCAGTTCGTATATATACAGTATGTATACACACATATACACACAATATAGACAATACACACATACATATACACTATACATACACACATATAAAATGCATAGTTTGTATACAGTATGTACACATACGTATAACATATGCAATATACACACCTAGGTACATATATAGCATACGTATATACACACATACAAAGATATTTAGGTGTGCATATAGACAGTATACATACATACACATATAATATATGCAATACATACACGTACATACATATAGACACACATATACACCTACATATAAAAGCATATAGCATAAAAATATATATGTACTGTATATAGAAATTCATCGTATATATACATACATATATCATATATATAAGATATATACACATACATATATACAATGTGTACACACACACACCTATATGTAAATATGCGCATGTACATACACATATAAATTCATACGCAAGTGTGTATATAATAGTATATTCATATATACATATAATACCTAGAAACATATTGGGGGGGAGGTGTCACGGTACGTCAAGGGCGGGAGTCGAACCCGCCACCCCAGGCCCCGAGGGGTCTCCCCGGGTCTCCACTTCGGGCCGGTGGGTGTGGCCGGGGGCAGCTGAAGACGTGCGTGCGTGCTTGCGTGCGTACGTGCGTGCGTTCGTACGTGCGTACGTGCGTGCGTGGGGGCGGGTCCACGGGGCGGGAGGTGCTCGCCGCGAGTGAGTGGTTCAGCCGGGCCCCGGCTCATTGTGCTTGCTCACGCCGGCCCCAGTTGGCAGCAGCGCTGGAGGCCCCGGGCCTGTGACCACAAAGAGGGAGCCGGGGGCCGGACGGGAGCAGGCCGGCGGCGGCGGCGGCGGCGGCGGCGCCGGCTGAGGCCCAGGCCAGGCTCCCTCCCCTCAGCCTCCCGCCCGCCCGCCCGCCTGTCCCGCCCCCGCCGGCGGCGCCCCGCCCCTCCCCCAACCGCCAGACTAGCCTGGTGCGGGGGCCGCGCGCGAAAACGTGGGGGAGAAGCTGAGGCTGGAGTCGCCCGTGGTGGCCGAGCCCGCCGTCTACCCATGGCTGCTGCTGGTCTACGTGAGTGCCGCCCGTCCCCTCTTCCCGGACCTCCACCTCTCTTCCCCCACGGCGCGCGCTGAGCCCACCGAGTAACGGAGCGACTCGAGTCGCCAGACCCTCTTTGGAGCCCCCCTTCCCGCCCTGCCTGGTTCTCCACGGCCGTTTCCAGCCCCCGCGCGCAGGGTGGGCAGAGGGGAGCCGGGGCCGGCCGGGGCCACAGACTCGGCAGCGGGGACCCCGCGCTTCCGAGGGGCGCCCGAGCCGGTCTGCCGTTGGCCCTGTAGGGCTGGGGACCCAGGTCCCCCCCACCCCGGCCTGGACTGCCGGCGGGCTTGCCCTTCCGTACTTTATGATCTTGACACGTCGGGTTTCTTTTTCCTGGCCAGCTTTACCATTACCTGACCAGCTTTCCCAGCATCCCCTGATAATGTGTTAGATATTCAAGTTTTAGGGCCCGGTCCCAGCCCTATGGAATCAGCAACTCTGGTGGGGCTCAGTGATCTCTGTTACAACAGGCCCTCCAGATGATTTTTATTCACCTTAAAGTTTGAAAATATCTGCATTGTCAGCTGGCCGAAGCGTCCACCAGCAGGTGAAGGGGAGTGGCGCCTGGAAAAGATAGGGACTAGCCAAGGTAAGTACAGTAGCATTTGCCATGGTAGTAATGGAGAATGCCTTTTCTCCACTGGTTGGCACAGACTAGTATCTGGGAGCAGTGGCAGGGTTATTTAGGATGCTTTACATTGCAGTGTAGAGTGACCGCTGTCCTGGTTTGCCAGGGACTTCCCCTGTGTGAGCACTTAAAATCTCATCCTGGCAAACCCCTTAGCCTTGGGTTTGATAAACTTAGGGAATAACATGAAATTTAGGGGAAACATGATCTAGGTTTTGGGCAAGTCACAAGTGCTAATTAAAGCTAAGCAAGTATGGACAACATCTAGCCTTCTTTACCCCTTTGCGGGGAGGTAAATCTTGATTGGGTGAGAGGACTTATTGTTAAGAGATCTTTGTAGAAACATCCCCTTCTGCTTAGTCCGCTGGTTCTCCGTTCTGGCTAGACATTGGCATCGTCTGAGGAGAGTTAAAATGATTGTATTGGTCTAGCATGACCAACCGTCGGTGTGAGGGTTTTTAAAAAGTGCTTCAGAGGATTCTAATGTGCAGCCAAATTTAGGTGCCACTGCTTAAGCTTTTGAACCGCTGCTATGTATTTTCACCTCATCTTGCTGTGAGAATATCCAACTGTAGTTGAGGTTTGTTGTTTTTCTTTTTCTTTTTTTAACTGTCTTATTATAAGATTTACTGTCTTAAATAAGATTGAATGGACAGAAAATCCTGCTAGTCCATTTGGTATAGCTGGATACCCGGAGTAATATCGTTAAGATATGTACCATTTAAGTATTGTGACTGGCCTTTTAAAAATTAACATATGCATTAAATTAGTATTGATAGTATAGATCTCTTTCGAAGTTGTCATGTTGGGGAGCTATACCTCTAATCTGCTGCCATTGCTAAATATCTGGACACCTCTTATTAGGAATTGCTTTTAAAAATCTTTAGGGATTAAAACCAAGATTGTTGTATTATTTGTACTGGGACCACAAAAACCTCACAGAGTTCCCCCGCTGTACCTTCTACCCCCATCTCTAACCCTTGGCAACTTCTAATCTGTTCTCCATCTCCACAGTTTTGTTATTTTAAGAATAATATGTAAACATAATCATGAATTACTTAATCTTCGGAGATTGGCTTTTAAAAACTTTTCCCTCGGCATCATTCCCTTGAAGTTCATTTCAATTTTTGCATATATTAATAATTTGTTCCTTGTTGTTGCTCGGTAGTATTCTATCATAAGATTTTATCACAATCTGTTTCAACATTCACCCATTGAAAGACATTTGGGGAGTTGCCAGTTTGTGGCTATTAGAAATAAAACTGCTATGAACATTTATGTGTAAGTTTCTGTGGGAACTTCATTAAGTTTTTGTTTCTTTTGGATAAATGCTCAAGAGTACAATTACTGCATTGTAGGGTGAATCTACTTTTAGGATTAAAAGAGACTGTCAAGCTGTTTCTCAGAGTGGCTAAACCATTTTATTTTCCCACCAGTGATGTGATATAATTTTTCTACGTACTCGCTAGCATTTGATGTTGTCACTATACTTTAATTTTAGTTATTCTCTGATATCTCATTATGGTCTTAATTTGCATTTCCCTGATGGCTAACGATGTTGAACATCTTTTCATGTGCTTCTTTGCCATGTGTATATTCTCTTCCATGAAATGTCTGTTCCTGTCTTCTGCCTATTCTCTAGTTGGATTTTTTTAAGTTGTTTGGAGAGTTCTTTGTATATTATAGATACAAGTCATTTGTCTCCTATGGGATTTTCAAATATGTTTTCCCACTGTGTAATTTGAGTTTTCATCCACTTAAAAGGATCTTCTATGAAGCATCTTTAACTCATTTTGATGAGATCCAATTGATCAGTTTTTGCTTTTATTGATCATACTTTCGGTGTCAAGTCTAAGAATTATTCACCTAGTTCTAGATGCCAAAGATTTTCTCCTATTTTTTTTTTCTAAAAATGTCCTGCTTTTACATTTAAGATTATGATCCACTTTGATTTAATTTTTGTGTAAGATGTGTAAGGTTTAGGTTAAGGTTCATTGTTTGTTTGTTTGTTTTTGTCGAGGGATGTCCAACTGTTTCAGTACCATTTTTTGAAAAGTCTATTCTTCCTTGATAGCTTTTGCACTGCTGTCAAAACCAAGTTAAATGTATTTGTGTCAGTCTATTGCTGGGTTCTCTGTTCCATTCCATTGATCTATGTATCTACCCTCCATCACTACTGCGAAATCTTGAAATTGGGTAGATTAATTCCTCCCATTTTAATCTTCCTTTACAAATTGTTTTAGCTATTCTTCAGCCTCTTCCTACCATATAAATCTTAGAATAAGCTTGTCTATATCCACAAAAACCTTGAGGGCATTTTAAGAGTAATTGTGTTAAGCCTCTTAACTTGGGGAGAATTGACAGCTTTATTATGTTGTGTTTTCTAATCCGTGAACAAGGTATGTCTCCCTCTTTGTTTGGGACTTTTAAAATTTTCTTCATCAGCATTTTGTAATTTTCAGTATAGAGGTCCTATAAATGTCTTATTGGGCTTCTATTTAAGTATTTATTTAGGTCAGTTGTAAATGGCATCACATATTTTTATTTAAGCTTCTACACATTTGTTATTAATATATAATTTGATAAAATTGTGTGGATCTTGTACTCTAAAACATTTACAAACTAATATTATTTCTCAAGCTTTATGTGGATTCCTTGGTATTTTCTCCATTTAGATTATCATCTCATCTTCAGATATAGACAGTTTTAGTTTTCCTTATTCAATATAATAGGATATATTACTATTCAACATTCAGGAGGATATATTCCTTCCTATTCAACATAGTAGGAATAGTTCTTTCATCTTTTAAATAAACTTTTTAAAAATTTAACTTTTAAATTTATCTATTTATTTATTTTTGCTTTATTTTCTTACTAGAACCCCCAGTAATATATTTAATAAAAGTGGTGAGAGCAGATATCGGTGCCTTGTTTCTGATCTTACAGAGAAAGCGTTCAGTCTTTCACAGTTAAATATAATGTCGGTATAGGTTGTTTGTAGATCATCTTTATGAGTTTCTGTATATTCCTTTTCTATTCCTAGTTTGCTTGGAGTTTCTTTTCTTCTTTTTTTTTTAAATCATGAATGGGATTGGATTTTGTCAAATGCTTTCTCTGCATTAATGATTAGGATCACATGACTTTTCCCCCTTAATCTATTGGATATGGTAGATTACATTGTTTGATTTTCAAATATTTAACCAACTTTGCATAACTGGAATAAATACCACTTGGTCATGGTATATTATTCTTTTTATATATTTCTGGAGTTAATTTGCTAATATTTGGCTGAAGATTTTTACAGCCAATTTCATAAAAAATACTGGCCTGTAGTTTTCTTCTTTCTATACTATCCCAGTCTGGTTTTGGTATCAAGGTAATACTGGCTTCATAAAATTAATTAGGAACTGTTCCCTCTACTTCTGTTTCTTATCAAGTCATGTAAAATTGGTGTTAATTCTTTAAGTCTTGGGTAAAAGTGAAACATCTAAGCCTGAATATTTCTTTTGGGAGTTTTTAAATGAAAAATCAGTGTTTCTCATAGTTACAGGAAAATTGAGATTGTCTCTTTCATCTTGGCTGAGTTTTGGTAGTTTTGGGTGTAGACGCATTGGTCCATTTCATCCACATTTTTGAATTTATAGTGTAGACTTGTTCATAATAACTTGTCCCTTATTAACCTGCAGGATATGTCATGGTATCCTTGGTTGCATTTCTGATATCTGTGATTTGTGCCATCTCTCTTTTTATCTTGATCAGTCTTGCTACATCTTTCTTGATGAGATTGTTTATTTTGAAGAACCAGCCTTTTGTTTCATTGATTTCCTCCCCCCCCCCCATTTTCCTGTTTTCAGTTTCATGGATTTTTGTTTCATCTTTATTATTTCCTTCTTTCTGCTTGTTTAGTGTTTTTTCCTCTTCCGTTTTTACTATTTTAATATAGAAAATTAGACTATTTCTTTGAAATATTTTCTTTCCCAATTTAGTGCTATAGACTTCCCTTTCAGCATTGCTTTCACTTCATTCCACAAATGTTGATCTGTTATATCTCCATTTTCTTTTATTCTATGCATTTAAAAATTTTTCCTTGACTTTTTACCCATGAGTTATTTGGAATTGTGATGTTTAGTTTTCATGTGATTGAAGATTTTCCTGTTGTCTTTCTGTTATTGATTTCTAGTCTGGTTCCATTATGGCTAGAGAATATACTCTCTATGATTTTAATTCTTTTAAATCTGCTAATGTTTTTTTTTTATCACCCAGTGTATGGTATATGAGTGAATGTTCCATGGACACTTGAATATGTATTCTGCTTTTATTGAGTGTGTTCTTTAAATGTCAGTTATATCCTGTTGATTGATGATGTTTTCAGTTCTTCCATACCCTTGCTGATTTTTCTCTCTGGGAGTTCTATAAATTGCTGTGTTGAAGTCTCAAATAATAATTGTGGATTTGAAATTCTCTCCTTTTACCTTTTTCAGTGTTTGCTTCATGTGTTTTGAAGTTCTGTTGTTTGGTGCACACACATTTAGTATCACTAGGTCATCTAGGTGGATTATTCCTGTTATCTTTATGTAATGACCCTCTTTGCCCCTAATAATTTCCTTTGCTCTGAAATCTACTTTATCTGATATTAATATAGCCATTCCTGCTTTTTCTGATGAATGTTCACATGATATACCTTTTTCATCCTTTTACTTTGAACTACCTATATCATGATGTTTAAAGTAAGCTTCTTATAGACAGTATAGAGTTGGATCATGCTTGTGATTTTTTCATCTACTCTTCCAATCTCTGTCTTTGACTTGGTTATTTAGATCGTTTACAGTTAATGTAATTATTGCTATGTTAAAGATTAGGTCTACCATTTTATTTTTTGTTTTGTCTTTTACCTTAGTTTCTCAATCCTGTGCTTCTCTTATTTTGCCTTCTTGTGGGCTACTTAAACATTTTTTGGTAAGTCCATTTTAATCTAATTTATTTATAATCATTTGTGTATACTGTTTGTATAGTTTTCTTAGTGGTTGCTTTTGGCCTTACACTATACATATGTAACTTATCATAGCCTACTGGAATCTGTCTTTTATTACTTCAAGTGAAGTTTCAAAATTTTACTTCCATTTAGGTCTCTTAATAGTCCCCAGTTTTAAAGTATGATTTTCTGTAGTATTTCCTTTATATACATTGAGAACCACATCAGATGGTGTCATAATTTTTGTTTGACCATCATAGGGAATTTAAGAAACTCATGAGACTAATGATAGTCTCTTATATTTATCCCACTTGTTTTCACCCATTCCATTGTTCGCCTTTTCTTTCTGAAGTTGCCAGTCTTCTGTTACTGTTTTTTATGTTTTCATAACAGTAGGTGATATCTGGGCTTTCCAGTGCCATTGGATATGAGTTTCAGGAAACACTGAGCCTGGCTCACTTAATGCTACTGAGTTGGAGGGTTTGTATACGTTGGGCCTGTTGGCACAGCAGATGCTAGCAGATTAGACTAATGCTGATGGGACTAGTGCCACAGGAGGATGCATTCCCATTCAGGCTATGCTGCTGCTACAGTAGATCAAATCCCCCTCTACCCCAAGTGTGGGGCAGTGACCTGCTGCTGTCACTGCTTCTTTATTAGGCTGCTTTCGCCTCAGGTGTGTGGTGGGATCCCTTGGAAGCTGCTGCTGCTGTGAATCACAGGGTTAAATTCATTTTAGAAATACTTAAATATAAATATATAGCCTGGCTCTTGTAGGACGTCTGTATTTGTTTTTTATTGCTTTCATACGAATTACCGCAAATTGAGTGACTCAAAACATCGTAAATTTATTACCTTACAAGTCTGACATTGGTCTCAGTTGAGTAAAGTAAAAGTGTTGGCAGGATCGACAGATGAATGGATAAAGCTGTGGCACATATATACAATGGACTATTACTCAGCCATAAAAAGAAATGAAATTGAGTTATTTGTAGTGAGGTGGATTGACCTAGAGACTGTCATACAGAGTGAAGTAAGTCAGAAAGAGAAAAACAAATACCGTATGCTAACACATATATATGGAATCTAAAAAAAAAGAAAAAAATGGTTATGAAGAACCTAGGGGCAGGACAGGAATAAAGACTCAGCCATAGAGAATGGACTTGAGGACACAGGGAGGGGGAAGGGTAATCTGGGGTGAAGTCAGAGAGTGGCATGGACATATATACACTACCAAATGTAAACTAGATAGCTAGTGGGAAGCAGCCACAAAGCACAGGGAGTGGAATCCTGCAGTGTTTGCTGATGGTCATTTGACTGGTGTGAGCTGAAACCTTTTTGACGTTGAATTTGCATGTGGCTAATAATTCCTTATACTGAGCTTCAGGCATGTCCTTTTTTTTCTTTTCCTTTTTTTTAAAGAGTGACTACAACTTCCCTCTTCATATTGACGTCTTGAAAAATTTGTCATGTGTTGAATTTCCTTGCCTATTCCCTACCCCAGGGCATTTTTTGAGGGCAGGCGTCATTTACAGCCCAGCAGTCCTTGTGACTATTAAGCTACCATTAGCACTGGGTTTAAAGCTGCTGTTGTGGGAAAGAGCCACAAGGTGGCAGCATTATTTCGTTCTCAACTCTTGTTACTAGGGCAACAGAGTCTTCCTGGAGGTAGCGTTCCAAGGTTGTAAATTAGAGTGGAATGTGCTGGGACAAGCCCCCAGAAGTTTATGTCTCCTTACTTATGTTTGTTTTTTAAATTTAATTTCTATTTCTTATCGGAGTAAATTTGATTAGAGTGTTGTGATTGTTTGGCTGTACAGAATCTGCTCAACGATTCATGCATATGTCTGTTCATCTTCGGATCCTGTTACCATGTATGTTATTACAGAATGTTGAGTAGACCTCCCTTGGTATTTGGTAGGTGTTTTGTCATTATATATTTTCTATGTATTAGTGATTATATAATTCATATAGTTTATATGTTATATGTTTATATACATTTAACATACATTAATCTATGTATGTTAGCCCCTTAGTCCTAAATTATCCATCCTCCCACCTTTCATTTTGGTTAACCATTAGTTTGTTTTATAAGTCTGTGAGTGTCTTTTTCTGTGGAAATATGTTCATTGGTAGCAATCTTAGGATAACATGTATAAATGATATCATAGGATATTTGTCATTCCCTTTTGACTGACTTAACCTAATATGATTATTTCTAGGCTCATCTGTAGTCCTGTAAACGGCATTGTTCATTTTTTTCCCGAGGCTACTATTCCATTCGGTACGTATACCACTTCTTCTTTGTCCATTTATCTGTTGATGGGCATTTTGTTTGCTTCCATGTCTTGCCTATTGTAAATACTGCTGCAATACACGATTTTCCATCCCGTGTCTTTTGGATTCTGGCTTTCACAGGTGACAGGCCCAATAGTGGGCCTTCCAGATCATATGGTGACTCACTTTTTACCTTTAAACACACTGCCATTCTGTTCCTATTATTGGCTGTTACCAGTTTACATCCCACTTAGACCGAGAGGTTATGCTGTTCTCCACAACTTCTTCAACATCTATTGTTTGTTGACTTTTTGCTGATGGTCATTCTGACTGGTGTGAGGTGATACCTTTGTGTAGATTGGGTTTCCATGCGTCTGACAATTCCTGATGTTTTGCGTTTATCAATGTCCTTTTCATTTTTTTTTAAAGATTGAGCTAAACTTACAACTTCTAATTGCCTTCTTGAAAAATTTGCCGCGTTTGGATTTTTTGGCCATTCCCTGCCCCAGGATATTTTTTGAGGGCATGAGTCATTTACAGCCCTGCAGTCCTTGTGAATATTAGTGACCATTAGCAGTAGATTTGAGCTGCTGTTTGAGGAAACGGCCTTAGGGTGGGAAGACTTCTACGTTGCCAACTCTGCTTGCTAGGGAAACAGAACCTTGCTGCAAGTTGTGCTTTTAGGTTGCAGATTAGAGTGGAATGTGCCAGGACAAACCCCCATAAGTTTTAGCCTCCTTAATTCTTGTCTGTGTCTTTAAGTTGTAGTTTTTATCAGAGCAAACTTGATTGAAAAATGTCTTTTTTTCTAGGTGTACAGAATCTTGTTCATTTACACATATACATATATCTATTGATCTTTGGGTTCTTTTCCATGTAGGTTATTACAGAGTGTTGAGTAGACCACTCTTGGTATTCCATAGGTCTTTGGGGATTATATATTTTATACGTATTAGTATATGTGTGTTAACCCCAATATCCTAATTTATCCATTCCTCACACCTTTTCTTTGGCTTAACCATAAGTTTGTCTTCTCAATCTGAGATTGCCTTTCTCTGTGGAAATATGTTCATTTTTATGAATTTTCAGATAACATAAGTGATATCAAAAGGCATTTGTCTTTCGCATTCTGATTTACTTCACGTTGTGTGATTATCTCTAGGCTCATGTGTGGTGCTGCATATGCCATTCTTTTACTTTTTTTCGTGACTTATATTCCATTCTGTCTATATACCACTTCTTCTTTGTCCATTCATCTGTTTATGGACCTTTTTTTTGCTTCCATATCTTGGCTATTTCAATATTGCTGCAGTGCACATTTGCCTGCCTCTGTCTTTCCGATTCTGGTGGCCTTAGGTTATAGGCCCAAAAGGTGCCCTGCCGCATCATATGGTAGCTGAATTTTTACCTTTTAAAGCAGCTCCATTCAGTTTGTGTTAGTGCTGTTACCACTTTACATCCCACCAGCAGCTAGAAGGTACACAGTTCTCTACAAGCCCTTCAGCATTTATAGTTTGTAGACTTTTTGCTGATGGTCATTTGACTGGTGTGAGCTGAAACCTTTTTGGACGTTGGATTTGCATATGGCTGAGAATTCCTTATAGTGAACTTTAGGCATGTCCTTTTTTTTCTTTTCCTTTTTTTTTTAAAGAGTGACTACACCTTCCCTCTTCATATTGAGTTCTTGAAAAATTTGTCATGTGTTGAATTTCCTTGCCTATGCCCTACCCCAGGGCATTTTTTGAGGGCAGGCGTCATTTACAGTTTTTTTTTAAATTTAATTTATTTTATTTTTTATTTTATTTTATTTTTGGCTGTGTTGGGTCTTCATTGCTGCGCACTGGCTTCCTCTAGTTGCGGTGAGCGGGGGCTACTCTTTGTTACAGTGCGCAGGCCTCTCATTGTGGTGGCTTCTCTTATTGTGGAGCACGGGCTCTAGGGTGCGCGGGCTTCAGTAGTTGTGGCACGCGGGCTCAGTAGTTGTGGCGCACGGGCTTAGTTGCTCCGCGGCATGTGGGATCTTCCGGGACCAGGGCTCGAACCCGTGTCCCCTGCGTTGGCAGGCGGATTCGTAACCACTGCGCCACCAGGGAAGGCCAAGAAGGTGTTTTTTAACGTGTAATTTGAGCAAGTGGTTCCGTGTTATTAACATGCCCGGGGCGGGGTGGGGGGTCGGTGTGACAGGCCTGCCCTCCTCTGCAGGTCTAGTTCCAGTCTCTGAAAGGCATTGAGGATTCTGTTTGAGGATTCTGTCTTCCTTTGTGTTTTCTGCTCCCCACGCTCCCTCCTGTAACCCCTTTCTGCCATCCCCACTCCCCCCACCCCCCCAGTCACACGTTGCAAACCCCAGACCCGTTTTTTCCGTTGTGATTAAACCGTCACCTGAAGCCGCCTCCAGGAGCCTCTGATCTGAACCCCCTAGTGGCATTAACGTGGCCCTCGTGCTATTAACTTCAGCCTCACAGACTTTCCCCGCTGAGAACAGCTTTGCTGGGCACTGAGGGTCTGTGACTTTTATCTCAGTTAGGCCGTTAAAAAACTGAAACATGGTTTAGATAAATAAATAACTCCTCCTTCCCTTCCTCCTGACTCTGAGCTTGGAGCTGGTGAGCTGTCTGGGGAGAAGGTCACGGGATGGGGGCTGGGGGATGGGGAGAGAGGACAAGGTAACCGTGCCTGACAGGGATCTGTAACTACACGTGGACAGAGCTCTATACTGAACGTGTCTGGTCCCTCCTTTGCTCCGAGGCGTTCCCGTTTTCTGGTTGGTGTGAGGGGTGGGGCAGAGTGGAAGGTGGACCAAGGTTGCAGTAGCTTTGTCTGACTCTAGGTCTGTGACATCCCCCTTCAAGCACATCCCTCTTCCCCACTGTCTCCCCATCTCTTCCCTCCGCCCCTTTCCGTGACTGTCTCCGTGTGTTTCCACCTTGTTGCTTTTCTGTGGTCCCTCTGTTTCTCTTTCACCCTCTACCTGTCTCCGCCTTTTGTCTCCTTCCGAACCTTCCAGCATCCCCTGTGCTGCGGTTGGCGCATGGTTTGGGGGATCGCCCTCCAACGCGGGCTGCAGGCGACTTGTCAGACTGCTTTGTGAAACCAAAAAATGTAGAAATCTTTCATTTCCTTGGCCTCTGAGGCTTCGCTGGGGTGGCGGGCAATTGGCAGGCCTGTCGGCTACACCCCACACTGGTCGTTGTTTCATATTCTTAGCTATAAAAGTGGGGATACAAATGGTACCTGCTTCATAAGGCCGTAGTGAGGATCCAGCAGGAAGTGGATGCGAAGCCCTGAGCACAGTGATTGATTCTCAGCAGATGCTCAATGAATGAAATCTCTTAAATGAAATCGTTTATTATAAAAATGTTTAGTCCGGGGTAAAAGTGGACCAGAACAATGAGCCCCCATGCATATACATCAGCCAGATTCGGTATGTTTCAACATTTTGTGTACCTGCTTTGTCCATCCCCTCTTCTTGTGGTTGCCGGAATATTTTAAAGCAATTAGCAAACCCCTCGTAGCATTTCAGCCCTATGTGCGTCTCTAAAAAATCTGAATGTTTTCTCATACAACCTTAAGACCTTTATGCCAACCAATGAAAATGATGATTCTTACTTTAATACTGAGTCCATATTCAGGTTTTTCTGATTAACTTTAAAATGTCCTTTTACTCTTGTGTTTTTTGAATCAGGATCCAAATATTGTTCTTGTATTGTAATTGGTAATAACATCCCATTAATCCAGAACAGCCCCCCACCCCACCCCCACCCCCACCCCCAGGTAATTGACGTATTGAAGAAACTGGGCCGGCTGTAGAGTGTTCCACATTCTGGATTTCTCTGTTTGCTTTTTCGTGGTGTCATTTAAATTGCACTTCTGCTTCCTAAATTTCCTATGAGCTGAAAGCCAGCTCCAACAGCTGGATTAGCGTGTTAGGTTCGGACTTTGTAGCAAGAGGCACATGACACGTAGGGGCCGCTCTGCCGTCCGTCACTTCTCTAAAGTGGGCTCAGGTGCGCTCAGTTCTCCGGCTCCTCACTCAGCTGTCATCTGCCATTCGTTTCATTTTCACTGACGATCTCTGCATAAATCGATTATTTTATTAGGAAGTTAGGAAGCGGTGAGTTTGCTAATCATGCCATTCCTTCCACGTTGACTGCTTTTTACTCATCCACTTGCGCTATATATTTGCCTGTAAAGACAGTCAGGTGCGGTTGGCAGATTTCTGCGACGTCTCCCGTGACTTTTAAAAGCCTCCAGGGGTTACTCCCAGGGGTAACCCGCTGAAAGAGATTTTGCAGATATAATTAAGGTTGTGTTCTGGGTGGGTTGAATTTGCTCACACCAGCCCTTTAAAAGCAGAGAATGTCCTCAGGCCGGCAGCAGAAGTCAGAGAGATTGAAGCAGGAGAAAGGTGGGACGCACCCTTGGCAACTTTGCAGGTGGAGGGGGCCCCATGAGAAGGATTGTGAGTGTGTCGAGGAGCTGAGGGTGACCCCTCCTCCTTGGCAGGCAGCAAGGGAACGGGGACCTCAGTCCTACAGCCCTCGGACCTGCATTCTGCCAACAGCATGAATGAGTTTGGGAGCAGATTCCTCCCTGGAGCCTCTAGATAAGAACCCAGGTTGCCAGCACCTTGATTCTGGCTTTGTGAGCCCCTAGGCAGAAAACCCAGCAGAGCCAGCCAGGACTTCTGACCTCCAGAACTGGGAGGTATTTATTAGCGGTGTTTTTAAGTCACTGAGTTTGTGGATATTTGTTACACAGCAATAGAAGACTAATAGAGCAGGATCAATGCTTAACTTCTTTGTTTTTAATTGCCGGTTTCCAGAATAAAAAAGGTTAAGTAAATGACAGCTGCCTTTATCTTCCTCATCCTAACATAGAAACCATACGTCTTAACGGACACCAATGAAGTGGATTCCTAATTTGCTGTCAGTAAAACTTACTCATTTAGAGATTGACAAGTGTCCTGGGTTTGGCTCATTGAAAGAATGGTTTTAAAGGGATACTGGTTATCAAATAGACAGTAAAATCAATTTGTCGGTTAAAATCAATTTGTATGGTTAAGATGTTTTGCTACCATTTTCTTCTGTGATATACTGAAATAATTTCATCATATGCAAGTGGGGCACATAACATTTGATAAATTCCATCTGTCTGTTGACAATCTACTCACTTCTCTGACTGCATACCCTCTCCTGTTAGAGAAGGATGTTTCCGATTATAAGGAGACTCCAAAATAGATGCTTAATTCATAAAGTATGCAAATGTTACTCTCATATATAAAGAACATCATGGTTAAAGTACTATGACGTCACATCATTATTGCCATGGAAGACATTTCATTTTCTCACACTGACTTCAGAGCTTAATCCAGAGTCTGAATATTGATCTTTTTGAATTCGTGTGAGAATTGGTGTCTTTGAAACATGGTTTTGGTCAAAACAAAATTTTGCAACTTTTACTCTTTGAAAAACAGCTTTATCGAGGCATGCTATTACATGTTATAAAATTCACTCACTATGAGTGTAAATTTGATGAGTTTTAGTAAACTCTGAGTTGTGCAGCCAGCACCACAGTCTAATTTTAAAACATTTCCATGTGTCAAAGAGACCCCCTGTGCCCACTTGTAGTCACTTCCTGCTCCCATCCCCAGGCAACCAATAATCTGCTTTCTGTCTCTATAGTAATTTTCCTTTTCTGAACATTTCATATGAGTGGAATCTTACAGGTTGTAGACTGTTTGTCTTTTGCACATGGCTTCTTTCATTTAACACCAGGTTTTGGAGGTTGATCCACGTTGTGTGTTCCGGTCTCTCGTTCCCTTTTGTTGCTGAATAATATTCCATTACGTGGATAGACCACATTTTGTTTATCCCTTCGCCAGTTGATGGACATTTGAATTATTCCCACTTTTGGTCTATTACAAACGATGCTGCTGTGTTCACATTCACGTACAAGTGTGGATGTATGTTTTCATTTCTCCTGGGTATGTAACTAGGAGTGGAATTGCTGGGCTGTATGGTGAATTCATGTTTAACTTTCTAAGGAATCACTAGTTGCTTTCTAAATTATACTACATTTACATTCTCACCATCATTTTATGAGAGTTCCAGGTTTGCCATAGCCTCATCAACACTTGCTTTTGTCTTTGATTCTAGCCTTCCTAGTGGGTGTGAAGTGGTGCTTCATTGGGGTCTTGATTTGCATTTCCCTAACAGTTAGTGATATTGGACATGTTTGTGGTGATTAGCCATTCTTATATCTTCTTTGGTGAAATATCTATTTAAATCTTATGCCCATTTAAAAAATTGATTGTCTTTATTTATGTTATTTATCATGTGTATAATTCACAAATACTTCCTCCCAGTCAGTGGCTTCTTTTTCATTTTCTTCATAGTGACTTTTGAAGTACAGAAGGTTTTAATTTTGAAGTCCAGTTTACAACTTTTTGGAATGAATTTTAGTGTCTTATCTAAGAACTTTTTGCCTAACTGAATTCCCCAAAGATTTTTTTCTCTTTTTCTTCTAGAAGTGTTTTAGCATTTTAGCTCTTAGGTCTTTGTTTGATTTTTGAGTTGTCATGTATAACGTGAGGTAAGGGTCTAAATTCATCTTTTTTTGCATGTGGCTATCTAGTTGTCTGAAAAATGTTTGTTTTTTTGTTTGAAGATAAAAACGTTTTCTTCCCCCGTTGGATTGTCTTGGCACCTTTGTTGAAAATTGATTGACCATAAACTTAAGGACTTATTTCTGGACTCTTAGTTTTGTTCTGTGGATGTATATGTCTGTCCTTATGCTGGTCCCACAGTGTCTTGATTACTGTAGCTTTATAGTAAGTTTTGAAATCAGGAAATAAAAATCTTCTCACTTTATTCTTTTCTTTCTTTTTTTTTTTCAAACTTGTTTTTGGCTCTTCTGGATCCTTTGCATTTCCATATGAATTTTAGCATCAGTTTTTCAATTTCTGCCCCCCCTCAAAAAAAAGCCTACTCCGATTTTGGTAGGGATTTTGTTGAATGTATAGATTTGGAGACAACTGTCATTTTAACAACATTAAGTCTTCCAATCCATGAATGAAATGTCTCTACAGTTGTTTACGTCGTCCCTAATTTCTCTCAGCAGTGCTTTGTAGTTTTCAGTCTTACGTGTCTTCTTAAATTTATTCACAAATATTTTAATGTTTTTGATGCTATTATGGATGAAATTGTTTCTTTAATTTCATTTTTGGTTGTTCATTGCTAGTACATGGAAATAGAATTGGATTTTGTATGGTGATCTTGTATCCTACAATCTTGCTGAACTAATTTATTAGTTCTAGTAGATTTGTGTATGTGTGTATGTGTGTGAGTTCTTCAGGATTTTCTACATGTAAGATCCTGTCTCTGAATAAAAACAAATGTACTCCTTTCTTTCCAGTCTGGTGCCTTTTCTTTTCGATTTTTCCTTTTCACTTTAATTTCTTAAATATTTATTAACGTTGGTCTCAAACATATTTAGCATGCTTTCAAAGAACATTCGGGTTGAAAGAATGCATAAATTATATTTGGCGTTTGGGGCTAAGGCATAAGAAATATACTTGCCATGGACTTTGAAAAAAAAATGTATGTTTCATTATAAAAAGGATACATTGGAAAGACAGAAATTGCTACCTTACAAAGTTCTTTTTTTTTAAATTATTATTTATTTATTTATTTAGTTTTGGCTGTGTTGGGTCTTCGTTTCTGTGCGAGGGCTTCCTCTAGCTGCGGCAAGTGGGGGCCACTCTTCATCGCGGTGCGTGGGCCTCACTATCGTGGCCTTTCGTTGCGGAGCACGGGCTCCAGACGCGCAGGCTCAGTAGTTGTGGCTCACGGGCCTAGTTGCTCCGCGGCATGCGGGATCTTCCCAGACCAGGGCTCGAACCCGTGTCCCCTGCATTGGCAGGCAGAGTCTCAACCACTGTGCCACCAGGGAAGCCCCAAAGTTCTTTTTAAAAGGATTTTCTAAGCAGGCCTGTAGAAAGAAAGATGGACACAGACATGACATAGAGACCTCTTTTTTTAATTTGGTAATTATATGCAAAATACAGGACCACAGAAGTACTGAAAAAAAAATAAGCGACACAGAGGAAAACATTTTAGGTTTACTTTTTTGTCAGTTTCAAGGAACAAAGTTACCAGCCTATTTTATGATTATAAAATTATTGCTCGAAGTGCTTTGTGCTTCAAAACATGGTAGGTGGCTAAAATCTGCAAATACTTAACCTCTGTGCAACTTCTGACTTGAAGAGCAGAGTTAAATGATAGAACATCGAGCCCTTTTGCTTGTGGTCGTAGAGAGGGAAATCTTAACCTGGGAACCCCCCTTCAGGCTTTGTTTTCTCTTTTGTTTCCACCTTTGTTTGGAAGAGTTTGTTTGTGTCCCTGTGCAGGGCCTTCCCCAGACAAACAGCCTCCCTGATTGACAGTCACAGATGGCCGCCGTCCCACCCTGTCTGACGTGTAAAACTTCCTCCAGCTGAGAGCCACCAGCCCCAAAAGGGAAGAAAACCTGAGGCCCCATTCAACCCTGCATCAATTATCCATGGCTTTGTGGAGACTTCTAGTGAGGGAAAGAGTTAAAGATCCATTTAAACTTTCAAACAGCAGAGGTAAACACTTGGCTAAGCACAGCTGATTGGATTTTCAATTGAAGAGGCCAGGCAGCCACAGGCAACGGGTGGTGAGGAACCCACAGAAATGATGGACACAGATTCTGCACTTTCAACTTGCATCTCTAGACAGAAATGCCGCCTAGAGAGGAAAGACACTGAAGAAGAGGGAAAGGCTGTGAGTCCAAACCCCACTGGTAGGCAGTCCTTTGGGCTGACTCCTTATCTGTGTTGGCTCCCACAAGCCTGGGTATTGGCGCCCCGGGTTGGAGACGCCACCTGCCCTGCCACGCAGCCTCTGCGGCTCTGAAAACTGGGGACATCTGAGAAAATTGTGGCAGCTTTCAAAGAGAGTAAAAAGGCTTAAACCAGTCCTATGAGAAATTTCGTTGTCTTTTTTGTTCGTTTATTTTAAACCAGTTTATTTGGGCCGGTTTTCCTCTTACAAGACATCATTCAGGTTCTAAGATCAGCCATGATTATCTCTTCCCAGAAAAATTCAGAAGAGCTACACTTCTGCTGGAATGGCACAATCCTTTAACATCTGCTAATCACTAGAACTATAGGAACCCTGGCATGTGACCACCAGACCCCTGATCTGCAGGCTGGCAACTCTCTCTCTGATCTTGTAGGTGGTTGCTATTTAATTTTCCCTGAGCTCTTCTGAGCCCGTGGTTGATGGGAATTACTGTTGGTTTAAGACAGTGATGGCCACCTGTGTACTAAACACAGCACTAGTATTTTCTATGCTAGTTAAAATAATGTGACCAAGTTTGCCCATCCCCCAAAAAGCAGAGCCTGAATAGGAGGTAGGCACTTCACAACTGCTATTTTCCGTCTGTCACCAGGAAAAGTTAGTGGGGAAATGAGCACGCCTCGGGGTTTTTTTTTTTATTTTATTTTTTTCTTTAAATTTATTTATTTATATTTATTTTTGGCTGTGTTGGGTCTTTGTTTCTACGCGAGGGCTTTTCTCCAGTTGCGGCAAGCGGGGGCCACTCTTCATCGCGGTGCGCCGGCCTCTCACTCTCGCGGCCTCTCTTGTTGCGGAGCACAGGCTCCAGACGCGCAGGCTCAGTAGTTGTGGCTCACGGGCCTAGTTGCTCCGCGGCATGTGGGATCTTCCCAGACCAGGGCTCGAACCCGTGTCCCCTGCATTGGCAGGCAGATTCTCAACCACTGCGCCACCAGGGAAGCCCTGGGTTTTTTTTTAATTGAAGTATAGTTGATAGAATGTTGTGTTAGTTTCAGGTGTACAGCAAAGTGATTCAGCTATACATATATGTATTGTTTTTCAGATTCTTTTCCATTATAGGTTATTACAAGATACTGAATGTAGTTCCCTGTGCCATACAGTAGGTCCTTGTGTTTATCTATTTTATATATAATGGTGTGTATCTGTTAATCCCAAACTCCTAATTTATCCCTCCCCACGTTTCTCCTTCGGTAGCCATAAGTTTGTTTTCTATGTCTGTGAGTCTATTTCTGTTTTGTAAATCAGTTCATTTGTATCATTTTTTTAGATTCCATGTATAAGTGATACCATGTAATATTTGTCTTTCTCTGTCTGACTCACTTCACTTAGTATGATCATCTCTAGGTCCGTCCATGTTGCTGCAAATGGCATTATTTCATTCTTTTTTATGGCTGCATAATATACCATTGTGTATATATTGATATATACCACATCATCTTTATCCATTCATCTGTGGACGGACATTTAGGCTGCTTCCATGTCTTGGCTATTGTAAGTAGTGCTGGAGTTTGTTTTTTAAAAAAGCATATAAACTATACAATTCCTAGTTAATATATCATGATACTAAAATCCAGAATTTGGGGGCAGTGCACAGGTCTCTGCTTTATGTGCTTTGTTGAATGAGACATTGAGAATCTAATATATATTAAGTGCTCCACTGGAAATGTCTTATTAAACAAAACAGCACATAGGGGAGACTAGAACAGCGTCAGGCCACAGAGGACTTTCCACCTGCCACCAGCTCACTCTGCAAAAGGATGGATGTGAAACCCACAGACCTCTGGCATGCCAGTATCAGACAGCTGTAAGGAGTGTTTACTACTGCCCAGAAGTCTCCGAAATTCTTGGAAGGGGCTACTGGTGATGTTTCAGAGCCATGAGTTTAGATCCCACGGCAAGTGTGGGGAAACCACTCTTAGCCAAAAGGAAAGTCTAGCCAATCAGCCAACATCTGCAACTGACTCAACTTTGTAGCTGTCTCGTTGCCTGGGTCCACATAATTAAGGGAAAATGCTACATGCTCTAGCAATATTAGCAAAGCTGGGGTCTTAATATATATTCCTAGAGAGTTCTAAGGACCCAGGAAACATCACCTCTACTGGAAAAGTTGACCGTCAGCTTTTTGAACTGACAGTAGAGGGATGATTGGGCGGGTTTAGGACTTTAGGAGCCCCAAACGCCTGAAATTCCAGGTGGCAGTGCACTGTCATTAATATCCCCTGGTTTTAGCTCTTTGGGAGATACCTTTTCTGAGGGTTTTATACATTATTTTTGATTTATTTTAGTATTCCTACTTCTAGTCAAAGTCAAGACCAGGAAATGTAGAGATATGCTATGAGGTGGTTCTCGGGCTTTGTTTGAAATCTACTAAAAATTCCGTCATTCGTTCAGTGACTTTCACTGTGTACCATGCATCCGTGAGTAGTACTGCTATGGGTGCCCCTATGGAGCTGACATTCTTTGTTTAATATACTTATTTAATTATTTATTTGGCTGCGCTGGGTCTTAGTTGTGGCACGTGGGATCTTTTAGTTGCAGCATGCGAACTCTTAGTTGTGGCATGTGGGATCTAGTGCCCTGACCAGGGATCGAACCCGGGCCCCCCTGCACTTAGCCACTGGACCACCAGGGAAGTCCCTGGAGCTAACATTCTACCGGGGGGTTGGGGGGGGGGCGGGAGACAGACCAACGAATACACACTGTCCGCACAGTAGTAAATGTTGTGGAGAATTGTAGAGGCCAGAGGGGGGCAGGGCTTGCCGGTATGTGCGGCAGTTTCAAAAGGGTGTTTGGAGAAGGCACCACTTATAAAGGGACGGTTGAACAGCGTCCTGGGGAGGTGTGAGGGCTGAGCCCCTGTGTACTGGGGGGAAGTGGGTCCAGGCAGAGGGCTCAGCAGGGCAGAGACCCTAAGACTGGAACCACGTGGTGGAGGAAGAGCAAGGTGGCTGCAGCCAAGGGGCTGAGTGCGAGGGACCGCGAGACAGGTGGGGGGTGGTTGGCGAGGCTTTTTAGGCAATCACGAGGATCTCCACTTTTACTGGTCCTGGGATGGGGCACAGGAAAGTTTGAGCACTGGGGCGGCACACCCTGACTCAAGTGCTCATGCAGCATCGTCTCGGTGCTGTGGAAGCAAGAAGCAGGAGATGCTGCAGCGCTCAGCAAGAGATGATCCCGGCTTTGGGACCAGCGGCCAGCAGTGGAGGTGGTGAGAAGTCATCTGAAGATGGGAGGATAGATTTGCAGTGAATTGTGCTGTGGTACAAAAGCGGGTGGGAGGCACAGGGGCTTGCAGGGTACCATGTGCTTGGGTTCAGCTGGGGTCAGAAGGTGAAAGAAAGGCTCAGGCAAGAGCCTGAGGGTGTAGGGCGATGACTGTGTTCATGCATCTCGGAATTAAGGTGACTTGCTTGCTTTGCACAGTGGGCCGTCTGCTGAAGAGTATTGTCACACCCGCTCTGTGTTCTGCGTGATGCTTTTAGGTCAGCCTTAGAGTTCAGAGCTTTGTCCCAACTCTGCTCGCTGATGAACAGAGAAGATTCTTGTGATTTGGTGGTTTCCAAGAGAAATCCCAGCAAAGTGTGGATGGAGGTGGGGGCAGAGAGAATTGCTTTAGTCCCTCAAAGAGACTGTTTATAACAGTAGAACACAGTGAGAGCAACTAGGACAGCTTCTTCAAGAAGCACACATATTCTTTCTTCCCTTGTAAGAGGCACTTACTCTCCAAAGAAATCTTTTTTTTTTTTCCTTACTGGAAATATTTCACTGCTTTGATTTTATTTTTTAATTCATTGTCTTCAAAGTTTGCTCTTTCAGAATTCATTTGCTTACCATATAATCTATGACTATTTCAGAAGATTGAAATTAGGTTTGTTTTGTGGCTTCTACTTTTAAACCAAGAAGTGGGTTCAGAATTGGTGATGGAAGAGAACTTGAAATAGGATAGCTTATTGGGAACATTGATTTGGGCCCTTTTCTTCTAGTGTTAACTTTTTAGCTTATCTCTTTCAGAATATGCCTGATTTCCTTCTCGTGAGATACCACATGTCTAAGGATCCAGTTGTTACTTAATTTTTCTTTGTTTACTGATAAATATGCTGTATGCTTTTGTTCTTTTAAAAAGCAATTTTATTGAGGTATAAAACACTCACAATAAAATACATCCAATTTAAGTATAGAGTTTGAGTTTTGACAAAAGTGTGCACCCGCGTACCTGTTACCACGATCCATATATGGACCATTTCCATCACTTTAAAAAGTACACTCTGGGCCCGTTTCTAAATAGCTCATCCCACCCAGCCCCAGGCAAACACTGATCTGCTTCTGCTTCCAGTCACAATAGATTATATTTGCCTTTTCTAGAACATCCTATCAATAGAATCAAATCCTATGCACTCTTTTGGGTCTGGCCCCTTTGCCTCAGCACCATGTTCTTCCTTGAGGTTCATTATCATGTTGCTTGTGTTGGGATTTTTGTTTCTTTTATTGCTGAATAGTATTCCAATGTATGGACTTATTAACACACTTCACTTTTCATGGACATCGGGTTGTTTCCAGTTCAGGGAAATTATGAGTAAAGCTGCTATGGATATTTTTCATCAAGTCTTGTTGTGAACAAATGCTGTCATTTCTCTTTGGTAAGTGCCTAGGAGAGGCATTGTTGCATCTCCTGTGATAGGTACACACGGTATTTTTTTGTTTTTTGGTCGTACCATGCAGCTTGCGGGATCTTAGTCCCCCGACCAGAGATTGAACCTGTGCCCCCTGCAGTGGAAGCATGGACCCCTAACCACTTACCGCCAGGGAATTCCCAGTACACACACATTATGATTGTTATGTCATCTTGATGAATCTACCACTTTTATCATGATGAGAAGTCTGTCCTGGTAATAATATATTTGTTCTGACGTCTACTTTGTCTAATATTGTTATAATCACTCGAGCTTTCTTGATATTAGTGTTTGCATGGTATGTCTATTCTCTGACCTCTGCCTTGTAATTAGACTATTTAGACCATTTACACTTGAATAATTACCAATTTAGTTGGATTTAAATCTCGTATGTATTATTTGTTTCCTTGTTGCTTTTTTCTTCTCCAGTCTTCTTTTGGATTGAGTATATCCTAGTAAGTTGTCATCACCACTGGCTTATAATAGCTATATAGCTCTTCATTTCATTTATTTTTCTGGTGTTTCCAGGCACCTCGTCTTCCGTGAACTCCTGGTGCCTTTGCCTCGGCAGGACCACCATGGTCTGCTTGGGTCCCCCTCCCAGCACCACATTTCAGAAAGTGCCTCCAGGCGAAGAGCTGACGCAGCCTGGGGTCCTCCTAGTTTGCTTCCCTTCTTTCAGGGACTCTAGCCCCTTCTGTGTCTGAAAACAGTTACTTCATATACTTTGTCCAGTTTTCTGGTTGTTATTGTGGGAGCTTAGGTTCGGCTCTGGTTACCATATTATGTTCTGAAGTGTAATTTTATTTTTGAAATAAAGTATTTGGTTCTTGGCAGGAGAATGTGTTAAATATGTGAAATTGGGACTGCCTGTAAAACCCTAGATGCATAACACCATTGTTATGACTTCACAAAGTGATGTAAAGATGGTGATGATCAGTTTCCGGCTTAGGCATAGCAGCACGTGTAAACCTCAGAAGCAGAAGCTTTGAAAAGTTCTGTATCAGTCCCGTTTGAATGATAACAGCCCATAATCGAGCCCTTAGGTGCTCAGTGTTCTACATACAGATCTTTTTTAAAAAAATCATCTTACGTGTGTGTTTTTTAAATTATTTATTTATTTATTTATTTATTTTTGGCTGCGTTGAGTCTTCGTTGCTGTGCACGGGTTTTCTCTAGTTGCGGCGAGCGGGGGCTGCTCTTCGTTGTGGTGTGAGGGCTTCTCACTGTGGTAGCTTCTCTTGTTGCAGAGCACGGGCTGTAGCACGCGGGCTTCAGTAGTTGTGGTGCGTGGGCTTCAGTAGTTGTGGCTCACCGGCTCTAGAGCGCAGGCTCAGTAGTTGTAGTGCACGGGCTTAGTTGCTCCGAGGCATGTGGGATCTTCCCGGACCAGGGCTTAAACCCGTGTCCCCTGCATTGACAGGCGGATTCTTAACCACTGTGCCACCAGGGAAGCCCCTGAGGTTTTAATTTAATTTTAATTCATTTAAATTGAAATAGCCCCATGTGGCTAGTGGCTGCCATATTAGACAGCAAAACTCCAGGTAGCAAGGGAGCAGGGGTAGAAAGACAGCCCTGTGATGGAGCAGTCAGGGGAGCCTCCCAGCAAAAGACTGACCAGCCTCTTGCCTCACTGTGGCAGGGGAAGCCCCAGGCTGGAAATGGCAAATACTTGGCACAGGCACCACTCCGAACCATTCCTGCGCCCATGGCAGACATTGCTAGTCAATCACCACACACTTTCTTGCTAGTTCAGCCATAGCTCAGGATCCTTCTCAATACAACACTCCAGGCAGTCCCCAACTACAGATCAGTAGATGCTAGCATTTGAGAGAAATATTACTGGTCATCCCTAGGCCAGGAGGCCCATCTGGGAGGTCCAGGATCTCACCAGGCTGTAAGGTGGCTGGCAAGGGACGTGTGGCCAACCTGGGTCAGTGAGGCAACCACAAATATGGAGAGTGGAGAGGCAATGTGCTGGAGGAGCCAAGATTTTTCTATTTCTTCAAGAAACACTCAGAGCATGATTTAGGGAGAGAGGAAGGGGGTGGGGGGAGAGGTGAAGACTTGTCAAAGCCAGCTGATGTGCAAAGCATTTGGAGATTTTTATTGAGCTGGGTGCAATATTGTGATTTATGAAGAAAAATACATATTTGGTCATTCAGACCAAAAATATATATTTGGCCATCTCCCACGTGGCCCAAACCTTAAAATATTTATATTTTCGCCCTTTTTGGAAAAAAAAAATTTGCTGACCCTTATTCTAGAGAGGGTTCTGAATTGCCCACAAAAGTGGACTTGCTGGATTAAAGGAAATATGCATTGAAAATTTCAGCAGATGCTGCCCTTCATACTTGCACTAGCTAGCAGTGTATGAGATTGCCTGTTCCCCAGTATCCTCACCAACACAGAGTAATATCAAACTTTTCCATGTGGCCAATTGGATAGGTGAAAATGGTATTTCACTATCGTTTTAATTGTACTTACCTTATTAGCAGTAAGATTTAGTATTAGGCAGTAGGTATAATAAAATATATATTTGGTCTTTGTCCCTCATTCCTGGCACAAAACTTCTAAACCCCGTGGAATTTCCAGATAGGAGTGTCTTTTGATATTCATAACAAAACCCTTTCAACCACACCTGAGTTTGTGTTAATGAGGTGACTTTTGGAAAGCCCCTAAGGAAGGGGCTGGTTGCCAGGGGAACCAACCAGAATTAGAGGATTGGAACTTTCAGTCTCTTCCACCCTCCCCCCCACCCCCTTGAAGGGGAGAGGGGCTTGAGGTTGAATCAGTTAATCCTGTCTACATAACGAAGCTTCAGTGAAATTAAAAGAATGGAGTTTGGGGCTTCCCTGGTGGCGCAGTGGTTGAGAGTCTGCCTGCCAATGCAGGGGACGCGGGCTCGAGCCCTGGTCTGGGAAGATGCCACATGACACGGAGCAAGTGGGCCCGTGAGCCACAACTGCTGAGCCTGCGCGTCTGGAGCCTGTGCTCCGCAACAAGAGAGGCCGCGATGGTGAGAGACCCGCGCATCGCGATGAAGAGTGGCCCCTGCTTGCCACAACTAGAGAAAGCCCTTGCACAGAAACGAAGACCCAACACAACTAAAATAAATAAATAAATAAATAATTTTTAAAAAAAGTTCTTCAAAATTATTAAAAAAAAAAAAAAAAAGAATGGAGTTTGGAGAGCTTCTGGATTGGTGTACCCAGGGAGGTGCCAGGTGGGACAGCATGGAAGCTTTGCACCCCTTTCCCCATACCTTGCCCTGTGCGTCTCTTCCATATGGCTGTTCCTGAGTTAGATCTTTTTATAATAAACTGGTAATCTAGAAAGGAAAAAAAAATATTATATATATATATATATATTTGGTCATCTCATATATATTTGGCTTTCCAAAAGTCACCTCATTAACATAACAAAAGGCACCTTTTTTAAAAAATTAATTTTATTTGAGCGTAGTTCTGCTGTACAGCAAAGTGAATCAGCTATACATATACATATATCCCCTCTTTTTTGGATTTCCTTCCCATTTAGGTCACCACAGAGCATTGAGTAGAGTTCCCTGTGCTATACAGTAGGTTCTCATTAGCCTGGAAGGGCGACGCTGCACTCTCCCCTCCGTTGCCAGGCAGGCTGTGCTTCTGTTACTGCAGCCCAAGGCCCCGAGAGCCTGCTCTGGTTCCTTAGGGGCCCCTGGGAGGGGTGTTTGTCACAGGTCTCTCCGCAAGCCCAGTTCTCTCGACCGTGACTGTCCTCGATTGCGGCGTCTGCTACACGGCCTGGGTCAAAGAGCCTAAAAGTGCGGGGATTGGGACCCAACCTGGTAGGAGGAACTTGAGTCCCGTGATCCCCCTAAGCCCCTGTAACCCTGCGGTGGGCGTGGGTCCCCCTCAAGTCACGCTGCCTCCCACACCCACAGCTTCCTTCTGTCTTTGGCTGAGTCCCCTCTGGTTCCTCAAATGGCCACCAGGTGGGAGCAGAGACCTGCGGTGAGGCTGGGACTGAGGCCTCCTTGAAGATGGGCTAGGAGGGCTCCAGGCAGGGCTGGGGGCCTCTCTCACTGGGGGTCTGGGCTTGCCGGGTGGCTGGGAGCTGGGTGCGTGCCTGGGGGTGCAGGCCTCTTTTGGGGTGAGTGTGCTGTGACTGCGTGGGGTGTAGATGGGCACACCTGTGTGCAGAGGCCTCTGCAGCTGTTGGGTGCGTGTGCCCTTGAGCATGCCCGTGTGCAAGCATGCAGGGGGTACCTGTGTGTGACTGTGGGGCCTGGGTCTGCAGAATCCTCCCTGTTCCCCTGCAGGCCTGAGAAGGCTGACGATTGGGATAGCCTGGCCCTTGAACTTTATGTTTCCAAAGCGGCAGGTGGCTCCGAGGCTCGGACCTCAGGACCCCCTGCCCGCTGCGTTCCCTTAGGCTGTGTCCAGCCAGTGTGGCGGCTTGTCCTACTTTGCCAGGTTTGGGGTCCTGCTGAGCCTTTTTTATTTATTTATTTATTTTAACATCTTTATTGGAGTATACTTGCTTTACAATGGTGTGTTAGTTTCTGCTGTGTAACAAAGTGAATCAGTTATACATATACGTATGTTCCCATATCTCTTCCCTCTTGCATCTCCCTCCCTCCCACCCTCCCTATCCCACCCCTCTAGGTGGTCACAAAGCACCAAGCTGATCTCCCTGTGCTCTGCGGCTGCTTCCCACTAGCTCTCTGTTTGACGTTTGATAGTGTATATATGTCCATGCCACTGTCTCACTTTGTCACATCTTACCCTTCCCCCTCCCCATATCCTCAGGTCCATTCTCTAGTAGGTCTGTGAGCCTTTTGATTTGTGTCAGGATGGGGACTCATTGCTGTTCCTGGGGGCCTCGGGGTAGGAAAGGCCAACAGTGCACTGGGGGTGCTCCTTAGCCCCAGGCTGGGGGTTCGGGGAGGGGGAGGGCCGCCACACCGGAGTTTGTGCCCCTGGTCCTGCCAAGCCACTGGGAGGGTGGATGCTAGCCCACTTGTCACCCGCTTAGCATCCTGGGCTTCCAAGGTCCTCCTCCAGCCAGGCCCGTTTCCCTGCTCCCTTTGGTGCCTTTCTACTGCCCTCACTACCTCCACCGCCCTCTTCCGTTCTCCCTGAAAACCACGCTAAGCAGACATTTGTCAAGGTCACAGTGACCTCCATGCTGCCAAGCCCAGTGGACAATTCTCCGGCCTCCTCTGACTTGACCCTCAGCAGCACTTCAGGGGCTGGTCCTTCCCTCCTCCTGCCATCACTCCCTTCCGCAGCTCAGGAATTCCGCTCTCCTGGTTTTCCTTCTGTCCCGCTGGCCCTCCCTCTCAGCCTCCTTTGCTGGTCCCTGATCTCTCCAAGTCTGGGTGCCCCATCCCTACACCTCTTCTGTCTCCCTCTTTAAACGCCCACTTCCTTGGTGATCTCATCCAAGCTCATGGCTTTCAAATGACTCCCGTTGAGTATAATTTAATTAGTTGGTTTTTTATCATCTGTCTTCTCCCAAAGGAAAGCAAGCTCTACAGGCAGGGCTTTTTTTGTCTTAAGTCAGGTTTATTAAGGTATAATTTACATACAGTTAATGTCACCCTTTTTAGTGTTCACTTCTGTAAGTTTTTGACAAACACGTATAGTTGTGAAACTGTCTCTGCCGTCAATTACAGGACAGTTCCCATCACCCCCAAAAGTTCTCCATACCCTTGTGGTCATCCCCTCCCCCATGTCCCGCCCTGGGCAGCCACTAATCTGTTCTTTTGTCCCTTTTCCCTAGTTGTGCCTTTTCTGAAAAGTCATATAAATGGGATTGTACTGCGTGTAACCTTTGGAATCGGCTTCTTCCACTTATCACAATGCACAGCGCATTTGAGATTCACCCATATTGTTGCAGCTGTGAGCCGTTAGTTCTTTTATTCTATTGTATTTTATTGCACAGCTTTGTTTATCTGTTCGGAGGGGGACCAGTTGTCCTGGTTTCCGTGGGAGGGAATGGTTTTTCTGGGACATGGGACTTTCAGTGCTAAAACCAGGGTGGTTGGTTATCTTAGTTCTTTAGTTGAGGGACATTTGGGTTGTTTCTAGGTTGTTGATGATTTTGAATACCTACTCAATATAACCAGTGACAGAGGGTTTTTTGGTGAACACAAATGTCCATTTCTCTTGGGTAAATACCTAGGAGTGGGGTTGCTCAGTTGTATGACGAGTGTACGTATCACTGTAAAAGAGGCTGCCAAGCTGTTCTCCAGAGTGGCTGTATTGTGTAGCATTGTGGGAGAATTCCACTTGCTCTGCATCTTAACCAGAACTTGGTAGTGTGTCAAAAAAAATTAAAAACCGGTTTTTTAGCCATCTTAATAGGTGTATAATGATATCTCCTCACGGTTGGCAGAGATTTCCTTTATTCGCCTTGAGTAGTGTTGTGCCCCCAGTGCCTGGGTTAGTGCCTGCTATGTAGTAGACACTCAATGAATTTTTTTTTTTTTTACTGAGTGAATGGATGTATGGATGGATGAATGAATGAAGTCAAAGGGGCTTCCGGTATCTAAATCTGTTATAGCAAATACATAGCACACGTACCGCCAATTCCCCCATGCCCCATTCTGTTTCCATGGCAGACGTCACTCATCAATTGAGCCATTTTATCCACCTGCTTCATTTCAGACAGGTACGATCCAGTCCTTTGTGTAGCAAGTGAGATGAGCCCCATGAGCTAATGCAGCTTTAGTTCAAGCCTCTCATTGGCTGAAGAAGAGGCCAGGCTCAGAGCAGGGTCCAAGGCTGCCCAAGGACTCACAGCAAGCCAGTGGCAGGACTAGATCTCCAGGCTGGGCTCTCCCCAGAAAAATGCACGACGTCTCTGACAAGGCTGGAGTAGGATGGGAGGCATGGACGTGGATCTGGGCCTGAGGCCGGGTTGGAGCATTGTGGAGTGCTCCCTGGGCCCCGGCTGGGTGGGAAGGCTGATGCCGGCGCTCTTCCTGCAGGTGCCCAGGAGCTGCTGGGATGGCCTACCCGCCCACGTTGGCTCCCTGGCCCAGCGGGCGTACTGGGCTCTGCTGAGCCAGCAGAGGGACCAGAGCATCGTGGCCCTGGGCCAGAGCGGTGCTGGCAAGACCACCTGCTGCGAGCAGGTCCTGGAGCACCTGGTGGGGATGGCAGGCAGTGTGGATGGCAGGGTCTCAGGTACAGTGGTCTCCAGGTGACGTGCAGCTGGGACGTGGTGGGGGCGGTGGCGTGGGGGAAGGGAAGGGAGAGTCAGAGGGGGTGCTGGGCGGCTCTTTCTTATATCTGCTCAGCTAGCGTTCACTGAGCACCTGTGTGCAGACCCTGTGCTGGCTTCTGGGCAGGGCCACCCCTAGTCTGTTGGGTACTTTTGTGTGAATTAGAAACAGGTACTCCTTGCCTAAGACACTCACTGCCACATGTGGAACCGTCGTCACGCATTGACATTGTTAGAACCAAACACTTGACCACCACGTTCTGGGCCATCATCCTAATAAGTATACAGGCCTATGGCTATCTGATATAAATGCTGTGCCCTTAGGTGTGGTGTCCTTGTGCAGCGCACAGCCCACTGGACTGTGCAGAGGACCCGATAAGTAAAAACAAAGACAAGGAGGCACTGACAGCCGGAAGGGAGACTCAGCTGCACATCTGTGCCAGACTCCAGTGCTCTGCACCGCTTGCTGGCCGAGCTGGGGAGGGGAGAGGCGGAGGGAGCACAGAGAAGGGGCCGGGGGGCTTCCTTGAGGAAATGATGTTTGAGCTGGGCATTAAAGAAAGAGTTTCAACATTGTAAATCAACTATACTTCAATAAAAAATAGTGTCAGTTGGTGATAATAATTACAATATTGATGGGGATCGTGGTAAATGCTTGCTGAGGACTTACGCGCCAGGCTCTATTCCAAGCAGGTTAACTTATTTATTATTTAAAACATCCCTATAAGGTAGACATTATTATTATTTGAATTTTATAGATGAGGCCATTAAAACGCAGGGAGGTTAACCAGCTTGCCCAAGGCCACACAGCTCATACATCCTAGCACCGAGATTCAAACACAGACAGTTTGGCTCCAGAGCTGTTACCCCTGGGCCAGTGTTCTCAATGTATTGTTGCCCCTCTGAGGAGCCTTTTTAGTTGTTCTTTCTCCTAATCGTCTCCCACCATGAAAAGTTAATGCCATAGATTCACCATATATTTGTTTATGCAGTGTGTGTGTATGTGTGTATATATATACAGACACACACAGACGTGTGTGTGTGTGTGTGTATCTGTGCTCTATTCTATACATAAGAAAGGAAAACTGCCCCCATCCTCAAGAATCAGTTTCTGCCCTCTTGGGGGCAGTATTCCCCCTGCTGAGAATATATGGCCCAGGCAGTATTGCTTTTCTAATAATAACAAACAATACTAACACCACCACATTTGGAGCATGTTCTGAGCACTTTACATTATTAAAGCTTTTAGTCTTTGTGGCAACCACATGAGGTAAGTAAGTACTATTATTACCCCCATCTTATAGATGGGGTATCTGAGGCACAGGGGGGTTAATTTATTCGCTCCAAATCAGGTGACTAACAACGGGGAGAGGCCATATTCAAGCTTGTTTAACCATTGTACTATCCTGCTTCTCCACTGGGCTTATTCCAATGCTTTATTGATCACCTGTTCTGCACCTGGCCCAGGTTAGAGCCCTGTGAGGAGCTGGGGATACAGCAAGGAGAGGCCCTCCCAGAATGTAGATCTGCTGAAAGTGTGTGTTGGGGGAGTGGGAGTCAGGCTAGGCTGTATCCAGGTGCCTAGCACATAGTGGGTGCTTGTTAAATAGTTATGTTAAAAAGCTTGGGACTGCTGGGCTTTTTGAGCTGGCTGTGATGGGCGTTCCCCGAGAGCAGGTCCAAGAATGTTAATGCTCTGCCCTCCTCCTAGACTCCACCAGGCCCAGGAGGCCCTAGGGCAGCCCTTGTCACTCAGATCGTACCAATCCTAGGTGTGTGTATCTCCCCTTCTGGGCTCACTCTTGCTCACCCCGCGCCCCTGCTTGCAGCACAGGGCCAGCCCAGCAGCGGAAGAGGTGTGGCTTAGAGCTGAGTTGGGGGAGTGGAGGGGCCCCTGCTGGGGCCTGGGGCCAGAATGGGGTCCTGTGAGAGGTGGGGGTGGCAGCACCTGGGCCACGGGTGATGCCCTGTCTGTGCCCCACCAGTGGAGAAGATTCGAGCCACCTTCACTGTCCTCCGGGCCTTTGGCTCCGTGTTCACCGGCCACAGCCGCCATGCCACCCGGTGCTCCATGGTGATGTCACTGGACTTGAACGCCACAGGCCGAGTCACGGCCGCCCAGCTCCAGGTGAGGCCTCTGGGTGGGAGGGAGAGGGGGCTCTTTAGGGCTGCAGTAGCCTCAGCCCCACTCAGCAGGGCCCACGCCTCCAGCTGGGACCCTGGAATGTGTCTAAATGGTCATCGCTCCCCAGGCCAAGGCCAGCTCCTCCCCACCTCACTCAGTGCCCAGACATCTCCTCCTGGAGCAGGCCAGCTCGTCTGTGCCTCGGAGTATCACAGGGATGAAATATTCATGAGTAGATACATAATTCAGCCGCTCATTAGCTGGGTCTTAAAAGCGTAAGCTGAAATTAAACAGGCGCTCGCTGGCCTTCTGCGGCAGCCCGTGTGTGACAGGCACATGGCCTGTTTGTTCCTCTCTCTGAAATCACCTGGCTCCTCCCCTTCCCCCCCCCCGCCCCCACCAACATTCTGTTTGAACAGAAAACAGGATTAGGTTATTAGAAGGGTTGTTTGTATGTGGAGCTAGGAGAATACCCATACTCGCTGGTGCACGATAAATCCCTTTCTGTCCTGGCCCTGAAAGTCTACCGTGCATCACCATGTGGGTCAAGTTATTAAGGGCTTCGGTTGCATAAGAGTGTGTTGGAGGGCGGCTCTGGGTTAATTGTTAGTACCCTTGGATTCCTTCATCGGAATGAGCCCGTTGCATTCGTTGATTGCCTGCGTGGACTCTGAATCAGTGAGACAAAGGCCTGGCACGTTTTGATTTGGAGGCGTCCAGCCAAGTTGGGGCCTGAGGTGCTGCCTCGAAGAGTGGGCCTGGGGGTTGGTGGGGGTGTGCGGGCAGCCTAGCGGGGCCTCGTGCTGACCGGCGCCTGTCCTCTCCCCTGGCAGACGATGCTGTTGGAGAAGAGCCACGTGGCCCCGCAGCTGGAAGGGGAAGGCAATTTCGAGGTTTTCTCCCAGATGCTATCCGGATTGGACCTGGCTCTCAGGTGAGCGACTGGGCTGAGCAGGGACAGCCGAGGGCAGTGAGACAAAGGGCCTCCGCTCTCCAGGGCCCCAGCCCTGCCTCTGCCCAGAGGTGAGAGGCAGTGGAGCCCAGTGGTTAGGAATCTGGCCTCTGATTCTTGCTGCCTGGTACTGCTCCTGGGCTGGGTGAACCTGGCCAGGTGTCACCTGCTCTGAACCTCCGTTTCTTCCTCTGTAAAGTGGAAATAGTACCTTGACTGCTGACCTTACAGGATTAAGTGAGATAATTCACATATGGCTCTTTATACACGCTGGGGGGTGGTGGTGGGTGTCTGCTGTGACGGTGACATTTTGGTACAGGTTCTGACAGCAGCGTGGGAGGTGGGCAAGGAACAGCAGACCCCAAATCTTCCAGAAGCTCCTAAACTCTGTGAGAGCCTTGGGTGCACCTGAGGTAGCTCAGGGCGAGGAGGCACCAGGTGGAACAGCAGAGAAGCCACAAGACTCATCTGGGAGGGCCTTCTGGGGGAGGTGGCCCAGGGAGTCATCTCTGCCCCTCGCTGACTCCTGGGAATTCTTGGACATGTGGCTCCCTGTCTCTGAGCCTTGGTTTCCTCATCTGTTGAACGAATGAGTAAGGTTCTATCTAGTGAAGCTCCAGGGAGTGCTCACCCCAGGCGAGGGGTGATAATTTTCAATTTGCCTCTGCGTCCCCCATCATTTGTCTCCTGCCTTCCACCCCCGTCTGAAGGGCAGGCCCAACCTGTCCTGAGCCTCTTGGCTAAGGCCAGAGGGGCACCTTACCCTTTGGAGAGAGGGCAGATTAGGGAGGAAACTCCCAGTTTTCAGAGCAGGGTAACTGAGGAGTAAGGAAGCTTCTGGAAGGCCTTCACTTAAGAAGGGCCCATTGAGGGCAGCAAGTGAGGAATATTCGGGAGGCAGGGCCAGGGCCTGAGGCAGACCCCGGGGCCACCTGGGGCACTCTGTGGAGCCCCGTGCCATGATGCCCACCTGCCCTGCCAGGCCACTGGTGTGGGTGGGTCCTCCCTTACTTCTGGTCCCTTCTCTGTTTCCAGGACAGAACTGTACCTGCACCAGCTGGCAGACAGCAGCTCCTTCGGCATGGGCGTGTGGCCTAAGGTAAAGAGGAGGTCCTTCTGGGTGTGAGTGGGTGTCTGTGTCCCCATGGCCAAGATGGGCGGGTCCCCTGTGTGGCTCGTCCCTCTGCCACTGGGGTAAGTAGTTGGCAAGGGCTGGTCACGTGGGGGAGGCAGGGTTGCCTTTATGGGGCCTGGGCTTGTCAGGGAAATGAGTCTTGTGCTAATAAAGGGAACCAGGAGGTGGTTTGTGTAGAGGTAAGGGCGCGGTCTCCGGGACAGGCTGTCTGGGTTCAAACCCCGGCTCTGACACTTACTGGATATGAGACCTCAGGCATGGACCCTAGCCTCTCTGAATGTCTGTGTCCTCTTCGGTAAAATAACAACAGAACGGGCGGGCAGGCTGAGGGGAGGACAGAGCGTGGCACGGCCTGCCCGCCTGGGCCACGGGGAGAAGGTCGGGGCGCCGCCCGCGCCCTCGTTCCGCTGCCTGGCGTCCTTTGTGGAGGCAGGGCTCCCAAGGAGCTCAAAGGCCAGGGAAGGACACACGGGACGGTCCAGAGCCACCCTACCGCTCCAGTGGTGCAGCACCCTCTCTGAATTCCTACTGCCACCAAAACACATCCCTAAGGCCTTTGGGAAGAATTGCTAGGACCCAGGAAGGCGGCCCCTTGCTGTGGTCCAGACTTCAGCAGCTGCCGATGACCAGAGGGAGCCAGCCGGCCAGCCGTGAGCAGGAGGACAGGACACGGGGACAGGGACAGCCACAGCCGGGCTTCCCGCAGCTGTGCCCACCGCCAGAACCAGCTCCAGCCAGTCACAGCCCCCGAGATGCCAAACAGTGACGGGCGAGAGGCCGGCAGGAAACTGACACCCCCTCACTGGAGAGCCTGCCCGGTCGGGGTGCGGGGCACCATCCCCGTCTGAACTCACCCCACAGCTCAGCCGTCTCCCAGTGACCCAGACGCGTCACCACGGCCCCAGGGCTGATCCCCGACCAAGGTCAGAACTCCCCCCAGTGTGACGGCCCCCATGCCACTCCTGTGGTGGAAGGGACGGCAGGCAGAGACCAGGAGTAGAGTCTTTTTTATTAATGGCTGCGTTTTCAAAGAACCGTTTTGTTACCAGGAAAGCTCCCCAGGAAGGGATTGCATTAGTGCAACAAGGGGGAGCCTTGATGCCAGGCTTTCCAGACACTTCCAGGTGGAGACTTTTGGCCTAGGCCGGCCGCCGGGGACTCGGGGGCTGGGAGGACACACGGCCCCTCCCCCGCCCCGACGGGGCGCTAAGGCACCCGGCCCGCCCGGGGGGGCAAAACCCCGTGCCATCAGCAGGCCGGCGGCTTGCAGCCCTCAACCTGCAGCCCTTTGCTCAGGAGGAAGGCGTCCTGCATGGGGTCACAACCCAGGAAGAGCTTCACCATGCCCTTGGCATCCTCGGAGCCCCCTGGCCTCAGAATGCAGCTTCTGTAGTCCATGGCAACCTGAGGAGAGGGGGCGGGGCTGCAGGAGGGTGGAGCACCCCCTTCACGGAGGGTGTGGGTGTGGCCACCTCTGCTGTGACTCAACAAAGGGCAGGGGAGCAGGGGGTTCTGGGCAGGGCCCTCAGAGCCTGGCAGGCCCAGGCGGGCGGCAAAAGCATCTAGGCCCAGGCCCAAGGACCTCCGTGTTGGTCTGCACGGCAGGCCGGCCTCTCACCTTGCCACTCAGGACGCCCTCCTGCTTGAAACGAGTGTGTGGACCGTGTCCGCGGAGTACACCTCGCTGCACAGGTAGCCATAGGACTGGGCGTCGTAGCTTCCTGCCAGGTGGCCGAAGGTCGCAGGCAGGTGGGTCCCTGGGACACACGCGGAGAGGCTCCTGCCCGGCCCCCTGGCCGCTCCGTGCCCCTTCCCCAGAGCCCAGAGCTTGGGGCCTCAAAGCAGCCCTGTCTGAGTCCCCTGCCACTAGAGGGAGTATTGGCCCAACACTTCTAGAAAACGGGGACCTTGCGGGCAACTCAGTGGAGGGACACAAATCAATCTTTGCCGACTTTCTGCTGAAGCTCACGAGGGTTCACCCCTAAGCCTCTTACAGGGACAGCTGCCCGAGGCTCCGAGGGATGAGTCAGGGCTCGCCCTCCAGCACGGGGAGAGCGCGGGTTAAAGCGCTCACGAGGGAGTGAACTGCGTCTCCGCACCGACACGCACGGGCAAACCTCGTCGACGCGTTCCGTCCGGGGTATGAAGCCCTCTCCTGCCTCTTCCAGGCTCTCCAGAAAGCACGTGCAGATACGCCCAGCCCACCCTCGGACTCCGCGGGCCACAGCTGGAGGGACCAGCCCAGGAACCCAGGCAGGAAGAGGCCAGAGGTCAGCGAGCCTCGACCAGAGCCCGTCAGTCGGTCCCCCTTCACACACCACCAGAGGATCCTCTTGACCTGGGCAGTAGCCGCCAACCGACCGCTAAGGTGGGCCCGGCGTGCGCTTGGGTACCTGGCGTGGCTGGGACCCCGAGGATCTCCTGGCAGAGGCGGGCATTGTCCTAGGCCGGGTCCGAGGGCGTCTGCGTGTGCAGGGCCTGGTCCACCTTGGCCAGGACGATCTGGCGCAGGTTGAAGAGGCCTGGAGGGCGGGAGGAAGGAGACGGGGGCGCTGGCACTGTGTCCAGGCCGCGCTTTCCAGCCGGGCGGTCCGGGAGCCCCTTTCCTTTCCCTCGGCCCGGCCGCACGGGGGTTGGCCAGCCGGGACTTGATGAGCTTGTCCAGCAGCTCCTGGGGGACGGCGCTGCTCGTGCCCCGCCGAGACTGGCAGCAGCGCCAGGGCTTCACAGGGCGCGGCGCTCCCGGCCCCAGAGCCTACCCTCTGGTTCTCATCCCCGGCTGTCACCAGAGTCGCAGGCAACGTGCCCTTCTTTTCGTTTGTCTTTTTTCCGGCCCTCGACCACGCAAAGGTGTGAAGCCCTGCCACTCGCTGCCACGTGGATGCACCGTGAGAACACGGTGCTCAGCGAGAGAAGTCAGACACAGAAGGACACACAGGGTGTGACCCCACTGAGGGGAAACGTCCAGAACAGGTAGATCCACAGAGTCAGAGTGGGTTCCTGGTTGTCAGGGACAGGGGAGGGGAGGGAATGATAACTAAGGGCGTGAGGGACCTTTTTGGGGTGAGGGAAATGTTCCAGAACAGGGCAGTAGTGACGGCTGCACAGCTCAGTAAAGTGTCCCCACGCGCTCCGGTTGCAGTCTGTGAGAGCATCGCTCTCAGGACGAAGGGCTGACTGCAGGAAGACTGAACGAGCACTGGGTCCTGGGCCCAGACGCTCATCTGGGGACCCCCCCCACATTGGGAAGTCACTGGGACTTGCTGAGCCTCCACCGAGACTGGCAGCAGCCCCAGGGCCTCACAGGGCGTGGTGCTCCCGGCCCCAGAGCCTAACCTCTGGTTCTCATCACCGCCTGTCACCAGCCTTGCATGCAACGTTCCTTTCTTCTATTTTGTCTTTTTTAAAGGCAACTCTTGAATACCTGTATTTAACATGCAGGGAACCAGTCCTGACTCCTTGGTCTGGGACTTCCAGCCTCCAGAGTCTCGAGGACATCCACTTCCGTTGTTTACGCGCCCAGTGCGTGGGGTTTGATGATGGAAACTGACACCGAGGGCGTCTCCTCGTGCGGGGTGACATCAGCGGAAGAATCCCGTGGCGAGGGCCTGCCTGAGGACCACGGGAGAGCCCGGGCCCTCCCCGCCCCCTGCCTTCAGCCCCTCGCCCGCACCCTCCTGGGAGCGGAGCTGGTGCATCGCTTGCCAGAACTCATGGAAGTAGGTCTCCAGCTCATCATGCTGGAACAGGGAGGGCGGGTTGGGCGTAGGCTTGGTGAAGTTGGCCACCATGGCCGCGATGGCAATCTGGCGCCTCCCGTCCTGCTGCAGGCAGCCCGGCTGCAGGCCAAAGCAGGCCATGTGCCCGGACTTCCCTTCCCTGGGGAGGGACGCGGGTGAGGCCCCGCTACCACAGAGGAGCCCCGGCCCACGGCCGACAGGTTCCCCCACGCATGCACCGAGGGTAGAGGTCCAGGTAGAACTTGCTGATGGATGACCTTGCCCGAGGCCACGTCCCGGACCGTGTAGAGCCTCACATCTTCATCTTCGTGACGCATGTTGGCGCCTTCCTCCAGGTCGAAGGTCAGCCCCAGCAGCTCCTGGGAGATGCCCAGCCGCCCGCGCGTGACCACCTGCATGGGGAAGGACTCATTGAGCAGGTACTGGTCCACGTGGTAGCGCGTCTCCTCCCCCTGGTTCATGTAGTAGCGCAGGTCCTAGACGTTGATGGGCCCATCAAAGTGCAGGCCCCGCCTCTGGCACTCAGCCTTCTTTAGCTCCAGGATCAGGGCCGCTCCTGCTCCCCGAGGGGCTTCAGCTTCTGGGCCAGCTCATCTGCGGGCGGAGGGGAGAGGCTCAGCTATGTCCCTGTGGCAGCCGCCCAGCCGCCCCCCACCCCACGCCCCTCGAGGCAGAATGAAGGGTTGGGGAAGGCGACCCCCAAGGGCTGACACAGTGGGGTCTCAGGCAGCACCACGTCCAGTCAAGGTCCACCTGACCCCCGTCCCCACTGGGACTCGGGGAGGCGGGGTTACCTAGGAAAGTGGCCACCACCTGGCTGGTCTTGGCCATGTTCATCTCCAGCACAGAGTCGGCACGCGTGCTGAATCCCAGCAGGCGGGACTTCTGAGCCTGCAGCCTTACCAGCTCCCCGAGGATCGCGCAGTTCTCCTGGAACCCAGAGACAGCCAGCGCTGGGGACCGTGGGCCACGCCCTCCCCACAGGCCCCGGGCCAGGTCTCTGTGGGTGGGAGGGCTCTCAGGCCACTGGCAGGCACAGCCAAACCCCCTCCCTCCTCCTCCTGGCCTGGATTTCTAGACACTTTGGTGCTGTCCTAACATGTGGTCTTTATGAACACAGGTCCTTTTGGAACCAGAAATGGCGTGAACCATGATGAGCTCTAAGGCCAAGGGCAGGAAGAAATGTGACCAGGCTCTCCACCCGGGCTCAACAATACAAACTTGGCTGCCGTGCAGACAGCAGCTCATCCCCACGGCGCCCGAACACCCAGCCCCTGGACGGCGAGAGACCTGTTGCTGCAGGTGCCCCGTGGTTGGCTGGTGAGGCCTGGCCCCAGGCGTACGCCACCTTCTCTGGGGCCACCTCTCTGGGTCTGCGGTGGGGTTCTCCTGGGAGCCCCCAGTCACCACAGGACCAACGTGGCCTGTCTGCAGCCCAAGAAGGTGGGGACACAGGTCTGTCCCCCGTGGACATCACCCGCGAGGCCGAGCAAGCACCAGTGGTGTCTGCGGGGAAGATGAAGGGCTCATGCACAGCCCCCATCTACTGAAGATGCTAAACGGGAGAAGCACAGACTGCAGCCACATGCGGTATGGACCAAACGCAAGTGTCCTTGCAGGAACCGATGTCTGAATGTCGAGGCTGTTCCCGGGCCACAGTGAGAAGGCCCAGGCCCCACGCAAGGCACAGAGAGGGGATGGGGGGAACATCTGCGAATCTGAGCTCATCGGGCATCACCCCAGAAGGAGAGGGAGAGAGCCAGAAGGAGATACGGAGGGAGAGGGAGAGAGAGGGAGGTACAGACGTCTCTCCTTTCCCTGGGGGTTCTCTAGTGCAGCCAAGCCTGAAAACCACTGCATTTCGGGAGATGGGTCCTCGTGGAAAAGTTAAATAGTAGCTCATGGCATTATCGACACATATTAAAATGGCCCCAAATCTTGGGGAGTCAGGGAGGGGAGCTGGCGGCTGCCTCGTAAAGGAGGAGAGATTGGGCGTCAGAGGAGGTGCCTGCCTCCACCACCTCCGCCGCCGCTGCCCCCCCCCAGGGCCCCGCAGACTTCATCTCCCAGCTGTGGTCCTGGGCTGGAAGGCAGCGGGGAGGTCAGGCCGTCCCAAGCATCAACGTTGACTTCAGGGCTGATCTGAAAGGCGCCTGGTGTTTGTTGAAGCAGAAAAAAGAGAAAGCAGTGGGCAGAGGATGGGAGGGGGAGGGAGCCCCCATCAGCCCTTCTCCCTGTCTCCCTCTCTGTCTCCCTCCCTCCCTCCCTCCCTCTACCTCCCTGCCTCTCACTCTCCCTCCATCTCTCCCTCTCTCCCTCCCTCTCTCCCTGTCCCTCTTGCCCTGTCCTGTCCCTCTCTCCCTCCCTCCATCCCTGTCTCTCTTTCCCTGTCCCTCTCTCCCTCTCCCTCTATCCGTCCCCCCTCCCTTTCCCCGTTTCCATCTCCCTCTCTGCCTCCCTCTTTCCCTGTCCCTGTTTCCCTGCTCTGCTCTCCCTCTCCCTCTCCCTCTTTCCCTCTCCCTCTCTCCCTGTCCCCCTTTCCCTGTCCCTGTTTCCCTGTTCCGCTCTTCCTATACCTCTTTCCCTCTCCCTCTCTCCCTCTCGTGCTCCCTCTCCCTCTCCCTCCACCTCCTTCCCTCTCCAGAGAGGGAAGGAGGTGGAGGGAGAGGGACAGGGAGCAGGAGAGGGAGGGGGGAGAGGGAGAGAGGGATAGAGGGAGGGAGAGGGACAGGGAGCAGGAGAGGGAGGGGGAAGAGGGAGAGAGTGATGGAGGGAGGGAAAGACAAAGACATCTCTCCCTCCCTCCCTCTATCCCTCTCTCCCTCTCTCCCTCCCTCTCTCCCTCTTCCTCGCTCCCTCTCCTCCCTCTCCCTCCGTCTCTCCATCTCCCTCACTCCCTCCCAGAGACAGAGAGACGAAGAGGCAGAGACAAGGGAGAGGGAGAGAGGGAGAGGGAGAGAGAGGGGGAGAGAGGGAGAGACGGAGAGAGGGAGAGAGAGAGAGGTCTCTTCCTCCCTTTCCCTCTCTCCTCCTTCTCTCCCTCTCTCCCACTCTCCCTCTTCCCTCTCCCTCCCTCCCCCCTCCCTCTCTCCCTCTCCCCCTCTCCCTCGTCTCTCCCTCTCCCTCCATCTCTCCCTCTCTGGGAGGGAGTGAGGGAGAGGGAGAGACAGAGGGAGGGAGAGGGTGAGACAGAGGGAGGGAGAGGGAGAGAGGAAGGGAAAGGGCGAGGGAGGGAGAGGGAAGGAGGACGAGACGTCTCTCCGTCTCTCCCTCTCCGTCTCCCTCCCCCTCCCTCTCTCCCTCTCCCTCCCTTCCTCTCCCTCTCCCTCTCCTAGAGGGAGGGAGGGAGAGGGAGAGACAGAGGGAGAGGAGAGGGGGAGTCGGAGAAGGAGGTAGGGAGAGGGAGAAGGCGAGAGGGTGCCTGCTTCCCTCTCTGTCTCCCTCCCTCCCTCCCTCCCTCTCCGTGTCCCTGTCTCCCCCCTCTCCCTCTCCCTCTGTCTCTCCCTCTCTGGGAGGGAGAGAGGGAGAGGGAGAAGGAGGGAAAGTGATGGAGGGAGGGAGAGGGAGAGAAGGAGGGGAGAGGGAGAGGGAGGGAGGAAGAGAGCTCTCCCTCTCTCCCCCCTCTCTCTCCCCCTCCCTCTCTCCCTCTCCCCCTCTCCCTTGTCTTTGCCTCTCCCTCCGTCTCTCCCTCTCTGAGAGGGAGTGAGGGAGACGGAGAGACGGAGGGAGAGGGAAAGGGAGGAGAGGGAGGGAGGGAGGGAGAGACGTTTCCTCCCTCCCTTTCCTCCCTCTTCTCCCTCTCCTTCTCCCTCTCCGTCTAACTCTCCCGCTCCCTCCATCTCTCCATCTCCCTCACTCCCTCCCAGAGGGAGAGGGGAGGGAGAGAAGGAGAGGGAAAGAGGAGAGGGAAGAGGGAGAGGAAAGAGGCAGAGGAAAGAAGCAGAGGGAAGAGGCAGAGAGGGAAGAGGGAGAGAGGGAGAGGGAGAGAGAGGGGGAGAGAGGGAGAGACGGAGAGAGGGAGAAAGAGAGAGGTCTCTTCCTCCCTTTCCCTCTCTCCTCCTTCTCTCCCTCTCTCCCACTCTCCCTCTTCCCTCTCCCTCTCTCCCCCCTCCCTCTCTCCCTCTCCCCCTCTCCCTCGTCTCTCCCTCTCCCTCCATCTCTCCCTCTCTGGGAGGGAGTGAGGGAGAGGGAGAGACAGAGGGAGGGAGAGGGAGAGACAGAGGGAGGGAGAGGGTGAGACAGAGGGAGGGAGAGGGAGAGAGGAAGGGAAAGGGCGAGGGAGGGAGAGGGAAGGAGGGCGAGACGTCTCTCCCTCTCCGTCTCCCTTCCCCTCCCTCTCTCTCTCTCCCTCCCTTCCTCTCCCTCTCCCTCTCCTAGAGGGAGGGAGGGAGGGAGAGGGAGAGACAGAGGGAGAGGAGAGGGGGAGTCGGAGAAGGAGGTAGGGAGAGGGAGAAGGCGAGAGGGTGCCTGCTTCCCTCTCTGTCTCCCTCCCTCCCTCCCTCCCTCTCCGTGTCCCTGTCTCCCCCCTCTCCCTCTCCCTCTGTCTCTCCCTCTCTGGGAGGGAGAGAGGGAGAAGGAGGGAAAGTGATGGAGGGAGGGAGAGGGAGAGAGGGTGAGGGAGAGAGGGAGAGAAGGAGGAGAGAGGGAGAAGGAGGGAGGAAGAGAGCTCTCCCTCTCTCCCCCCTCTCTCTCCCCCTCCCTCTCTCCCTCTCCCCCTCTCCCCCTCTCCCTTGTCTTTGCCTCTCCCTCCGTCTCTCCCTCTCTGAGAGGGAGTGAGGGAGACGGAGAGACGGAGGGAGAGGGAAAGGGAGGAGAGGGAGGGAGGCAGAGGGAGGGAGGGAGGGAGAGACGTCTTCTCCCTCCCTCTCCTCCCTCTTCTCCCTCTCCCTCTCCCTCTCCCTCCAACTCTCCCGCTCCCTCCATCTCTCCATCTCCCTCACTCCCTCCCAGAGGGAGAGACGGAGGGAGAGGCAGAGACAGGGGAGAGGGAGAGAGGAAGAGGGAGAGAGAGGGGGGAGAGAGGGAGAGGGAGAGAGGGGGAGGGAGAGAAGGAGAGGGAAAGAGGAGAGGGAAGAGGGAGAGGAAAGAGGCAGAGGAAAGAGGCAGAGGGAAGAGGGAGAGGAAGAGGGAAGAGGGAGAGAGGAGAGAGGGAGATAGGGAGAGGAAAGAGAGAGGGAGAGGGAGGGAGAGGGAGAGAGGGAGGGAGAGAAGAAGAGACAGAGGGAGAGCGAGAGAGGGAGTGGGAAAGAGGTAGAGGGAGAGCGGAACAGGGAAAGAGGTACAGGGAGAGAGGGAGGCAGAGAGGGAGGAGAGGAAGCAGGGAGAAAAGAGAGAAAGAACACACCGTCTACATTTCTGTCAAATGACACCGGGGATCCTTACACAACCAGGAGAAAGTAACACAGGGAGGCTCTTTCTCAGCTGGAACTGGAACTGCAGACGGGGCCAAACACCACCAGGCTGGCCACACGTGTCCAGCCGCCGCTCCAGCCCCGTCAGCCGTGAGTCCGGTCACCAGGGCTCTGAGTGTCTGCTCCAGGGAGCTGGGGTTCACCCTCTCACCCGGGAGGCCAGGCCAAGAGAGCAGGGCCCCGGGCTGGACACATAGGGGAAAACGCATCCCCACAGGACAGCTTGTGCGAGCAGATTCAGCTACCAGATTCTAGAGGCCCGGGACCACCCTGTGGCCCGTGAAACCCAGGAGCCACGAGGGTCTTGCAACGTGATTCCTGTCCGTTGGACTGTAAAGTTTATGTAGGGAATCTTGGAAACAGTGGTAACAAGGCTGAATTGGAACGAGCTTTAGGCTATTATGGACCACTCTGAAGTGTGTGGGGTGCTAAAAACCCTCCCGGCTTCACTCTCGTTGAATGTGAAGATCCCCAAGATGCAGCCGATGCTGTCCGAGAACTAGATGGGAGAACACTATGTGGCTGCCGAGTAAGAGTGGACCTGTCGAATGGGGAAAAGAGAAGTCGAAATCGTGACCGCCTCCTTCTTGGGGTCGTCGCCCTCGAGATGATTATGGGAGGAGGAGTCCTCCACCTCCCACACATCTCCAAGATGGAGAGCCTTCTCCGTCAGCCAGAGCAGGTCCCTTTCTAGATATAGGAGAAGAGAGAGATCCCTGTCCCAAGAGAGAAATCACAAGCCGTCCCGATCTTTCTCTAGGTCTCCTAGCCGATCTAGGTCAGATGAAAGGAAATAGAAGACCACTTTGCAAGAGGAGTGGTGTACAGGCAATAACTTCATTTGGCAGGAGTATGTACAGAAAATTCAAGTTTTGTTTGAGACTTCCGAAGCTTGGTGCACTTTTTAAATGTTTTAGTTGTTCACATTTGTTTGTCTCTTGGGACAGTGACACATAAAGGTGTCATTCTCTATGGTTTGAAATGGGTCCTGTGAGGCATGTAATATGAAGAATTGTTACCTTACAATGTTCCCTTAAGCAAAATTGAACTTGCTTTGAATTTTTGGTCTTGCCTAGACTGATAATAAAACTCTAACTCCTGCCCACCTAAAGTGTGATGTTTACTATTATGGAAACAACACTGGCAAACATTGAAAAGACTTTCTGTAGCTGGGATGTGGTATGCAGCTGTAGTTAAGCAAGCAGTCTTTAAAAGGTGCTGTGAACCCAAGCCAGCAGGTAAAAATGAAAGCCGCACCCTTACCCTAGATTAGAGGTTTAAAAATTCCACTAGTCTTCACACCGGACAAGAGATTGTCCAGGGAGTTTAAAATCTAAGAAGTTTCAAGGAAGTTAGTTTACCTTTGAGTTAGGTCATACGTCCCCTCTGTGATTGCTGTACATGAATACATAGCTCTTTGTAATATTTTTTGGAAATTTGAGATTATCAAGATACCAATGTCCTGCCAGATTAAGAGTATATTGTAGAGCTGAACTTTGAGTTACTGTGCAATTTTTTTTTTTCATGCTGTCATTTGTAATATGTTTTGTGAGAATCCTTGGGATTAACGTTTTGGTTGCAAAAGAAAAAAAGAAAAGAAAAGAATCCGCCTGCCAATGCAGGGGACACAGGTTCAAGCCCTGGTCCGGGAAGATCCCAGGTGCCGCAGATCAACTAAGCCCGTGGGCCACAACTACTGAGCCTGCACTCTAGATCCTGGGAGCCAGAACTACTGAGCCCCCGTGCCACAACTACAGAAGCCCACACGCAACGAAGACCCAACGCAGCAAGAAAAAAAAGACAATACTGGCCAGGTGATCAAGGGTAAAATCGTTTGTCATAAGTCCCGTTGATGGTGTGTATCCTTGATGTGACCTGAGGAGAATGGCATTTTTATCTCTGTCTGGGTCTTCCGCCCCAAACCCCATAACTCCAGACCAACCATAAGAAAACATCAGAAAACAAACAGACTAACAAATTGAGGGACAAAACACCTGACCAGTCCTCCTCAAAACTTTCAAGGTATCAAAACCCAGCGACGTCTGAGAAATGTCACAGCCCAGAGGAGACTGGGACAGAAAAAGGATGTTAGGGGAACACTAGGGAAATTCTAATAAAGTGTGGACTTTAGTTAATAACAATGTATCCATCTTGGTTCCTTAGTTGGATAAACATGTCACACTAAGGTACTAATGAGTTGGAAATAGGGGTACTGGGTCAGGGTCCACGGCACTCTGTACACTCTGTACAGATCTTTGCAACTTTTTTGTAACTCTAAGCTCTTGTAAAATTAAGCGAGTACTGAACAGAGCTAAGAATGTTATTTCCCTGATTTGAACATGCCTGAGTTTCTTTTCATGGTCACATTTTTGCTATTTGGATGTGTCTTGGAATCAGTAGCAAAGGAGAGTTGCCAGCCCCTGGGAAGATGTGGGTGGTTCGCAGGTGGCTTGCTCTGGAGCTGAAGACCACGGTGGGGTGGGAAGTCTGCAGCCTCGGGCTGCACTTAGAAACATGGGAGGGGATGGGCCAGCTCAGTTAGGGATGGAACCTATAAATAAAACTTTTTTCTTTTCCGTTATGGCTTATCACAGGATACTGAATATAGTTCCCTGTGCTAGACAGTAGGACGTTGTAGTTTATCCATCCTATATTTAATAGTTTGCATCTGCTAACCCCAAACTCCCAATCCAACCCTCCCTCACTGTTTCTCCCCCTTGGCAACCACAAGTCTGTTCTCTATGTCTGTGAGTCTGTTTTTGTTTTGTAGACGCGTTCATTTGTGTCGTATTTTAGATTTCACATATAAGTGAGATCATATGATATTTGTCTTTCTCTTCTGACTTACTTCACTTAGTATGATAATCTCTAGGTCCATCCACGTTGCTGCAAATAGCATTATTTCATTCTTTTTATGGCTGAATAATATTCCATTGTATATATGTACCACATCTTCTTTATCCATTCATCCATCAGTGGACATTTAGGTAGCTTCCATGTCTTGGCTACTGTAAATAGTGCTGCAATGAACGTTGGGGTGCATGTATCTTTCTTTCTTTCTTCTTTCCTTCTTCCTTTCTTCCTTTCTTTCTTTCTCTCTCTCTCTTTCTCTTTCTTTCTTTCTTTCTCTCTCTCTCTTTCTCTCTTTCTTTCTTTCTTTTTTCTTTCTTCTTTTATTGTCACACGGCATGTGAGATCTTAGTTCCCTGACCAGAGATGGAACCCACGCCCCCTGCACTGGAAGCATGGATTCTTAACCACTGGACCACCAGGGAAATGCCAGGGGTGTATGTATAGTTTTGAATTAGAGTTTTCTCCGGATCTATGCCCGGGAGTGGAATTGTGGGACCCTATGGCAGCTGTATCTGTTCCTGCACGCCTCACATCAACCACCTGCACTCCAATCCTTGCTCTCAACGTCATCTTCGGGGAACCCAACCTGCGACAGGGACCTTGACAAGAAGAAATGGCTCAGGGAAAAGCTACCTGCACGGGGAGGAGATAGAGACCATCGCCCCTGGGGTGCGGAGGGGAGAGTGGGTGCAGAGGTTTGTCATTTCACCCCCGATACTCATCTCAGCCCTCGTGGCTGCCCCACTCTAGGTCACCTCGGGATACAGAGGTGACCCGGTTAGAGTCCCTGCCTGTGCAGGAATCGGGGCACCAGCGGGTCTGAATAATATTAGTGCAGGGTCTCCCCCGTGGCACTGGGGTTATTCGGGGCGGGTCATCCTCTGCTGAGGGCCCCTCCTGGGCACTGTGTGGGGTTTAGCAGCATCCCTGGCCTCACCCATTTGATTCCAGGGGCCCTCCCTCCCAGTTGTGACAACCACAGATTTTCCCCACACATCACGGAAGAACTGGGTGAGGCGGGGGCAGGATGGCTCTGGGCGAGGACAGCTGTGTTGAAGCAACCAGCCTGGCCCAGGGCAAGGTCTGCCCCAATCCCGTCAGCGCCTGCATTTAGAACTGCCCCTTTCCTCTCCCACCTCCCCTGCCCTGCAGTGGTCTCCGAGACATCATCCCCATGTAATAAATCACACCTTCTCAGTTTACTGTTTGCTGCCCTCACTAGAACGTGAGCTCTTTGAGGACAGGGATGCTGTTATGTCCCCAGCACCTAGAAGAGTGTCTGCTGTGTAGTAGATGCTTCATAAATACTTGCTGAATAAAGGAGTTGAATAAAGGGATGAGTGGATGAATGAATGAAGGTTACAATGGAAGGAGGGGGGAGATTCCCTTTCTGGCTCTCGGGGGTTGGGAGATCAAGTGAAAGATCTGTCCTAAATAGGCTGACCAGCCTTCTGGGGTTCCCCGGGACTGAGAGTTTCCCCAGAGTTCCAGCGCTCAAACCTGAGCGGTCCTGGGCAAACTGGGGGCGGGTGTTGGTCACCCTATCTAAACACAGTAACAATTCCAGCTGCAATAGCAATGGCCAATGACCTCTACGGTCTTATTGACCATGCACAGTTCTCTACCTGGCGGGGAAGGGTGGGCCGGGATTGGAATTCTGGTGATCCAGGGCGGGTGAGGGCACACCCTGGGCTTGTGGAGGGGAGTCCAGGAAGGTTCTGGAGGAAGTGACAGTGACACAGGAGGGAGGGAGGAGTCTAAGGAAGAACATCCCACATGACAACCTGTGCCAATGGCCCTGGGCCCAAGGTCACACCTGACCAGGGCTTGCTTTTTTTTTTTTCTAATTTACTTTTCCCCACATGGATATGCAATTGTCCTAATGCCATTTATTGAAAACCCCTTAATTTCCCCACTTTCTATCATATCAAGTTCTCATATATCTGTTTCTGGACCTTTTTTCTATACCATAGAGCTATACGTCCCATCCTTGCACCACTAGGGCTGTTTCATCACTATAACTTTATTTATTCATTTTGTTTTGGCCGTGCTGTGTGGCATGTGGGATCTTATGTCCCTGACCAGGGATCGAACCCGCGTCCCCTGCAGTGGAAGCTCGGAGTCTTAATCACTGGACCTCCAGGGAAGTCCCCAGGGCTTGCTTTGACATCCATGGAATGGTGGCAGGTGGGCACGGGGAGCAGCTGTCTGTGAGCCATCCTGGGTAGAAATGCAGGGTGGAGGGGAGGACAGATGGAGCTGGAGGGGAAGAAGCGGAGGAGGGAGGGAGGAAGGGAGGGAGGCCGGGCGAGAGACAGACAGAGAGTTTCCGGAGACAATAGCTCTGGCCGTGTCCTAGGGCATGAAAGCTGAAAATAGCTCCTAGTGCCGGGAGCCTTGGAGCCGGAGGCTGGGAGCCAGGGTGACTGGCTCTCCTCCCTGGTGTGTGTGTGTTGCGGGGGGGTGGGTGGCTCTGGGCTTCTCAGGCTGGGAATGGGGTGCACAGAGCAGGAACGGAGCAGGGACCCTTCTCTCTGGAACCTCGTGGGCCATCCTCAGCTCACAAAGCTGAGCCACTCCTTGCCCTACGAGTGGGGGGCTTATCCTCCCTGTCCCCTGGATCATACCCCCTCACACACAACTTCCCCGTGTGTGTTCCCAGCAACCAAGAGAATCTGTTTTTAAAAGATTTGGGGGAGGGGGGTAACCATACAAACAAGAGCAGAATGGATACTTTTTCAGGATATGAATGGCTCTGTGTAAGCCCACCCCCAGGGTAACCACAGTCCTGACCTCTAACACTCTTGACGAGTCAGCCTTGGTCTGGGCTTGCGGACCCACGGAAGCTTCCTCATTCCCTCCTTCAGGTCCCGACTCTCCCTCGGCGTCTTTGTGAGAAGCACCCGGGGAAGTGGGACTGCTAGGCTGTACTGCTGCTAGAACTCCACCTGGGCTCCACCAGGCTCCAGCCCCCCGCCCTGTCCACCTAACTGACCCTGAGGCACCTCAACTGGTAGGAGCAGCATCACCTTCCCTCCTGGGACTCGTGATACTTAAGGGAGACACCAAAAGACAAGCCTTTGGCTCCCTGGCTGGCAAAGAGCAGGTACTCAATTGTCATAAGTGTCCGTATCAGTGAGGGTTCTCCAGACAAACAGAATCCATATGGGGTGTGTGTGTATATACACACACACGTACATATGTACAAGCATACAAAAATATACAGCTGTGTACATATGCAGTATGCGTACACACATATACACACATAGTATATACAATACACACATACATATATACACACATATAAAATGCAGTTCGTATATATACAGTATGTATACACACATATACACACAATATAGACAATACACACATACATATACACTATACATACACACATATAAAATGCATAGTTTGTATACAGTATGTACACATACGTATAACATATGCAATATACACACCTAGGTACATATATAGCATACGTATATACACACATACAAAGATATTTAGGTGTGCATATAGACAGTATACATACATACACATATAATATATGCAATACATACACGTACATACATATAGACACACATATACACCTACATATAAAAGCATATAGCATAAAAATATATATGTACTGTATATAGAAATTCATCGTATATATACATACATATATCATATATATAAGATATATACACATACATATATACAATGTGTACACACACACACCTATATGTAAATATGCGCATGTACATACACATATAAATTCATACGCAAGTGTGTATATAATAGTATATTCATATATACATATAATACCTAGAAACATATTGGGGGGGAGGTGTCACGGTACGTCAAGGGCGGGAGTCGAACCCGCCACCCCAGGCCCCGAGGGGTCTCCCCGGGTCTCCACTTCGGGCCGGTGGGTGTGGCCGGGGGGGGCAGCTGAAGACGTGCGTGCGTGCTTGCGTGCGTACGTGCGTGCGTTCGTACGTGCGTACGTGCGTGCGTGGGGGCGGGTCCACGGGGCGGGAGGTGCTCGCCGCGAGTGAGTGGTTCAGCCGGGCCCCGGCTCATTGTGCTTGCTCACGCCGGCCCCAGTTGGCAGCAGCGCTGGAGGCCCCGGGCCTGTGACCACAAAGAGGGAGCCGGGGGCCGGACGGGAGCAGGCCGGCGGCGGCGGCGGCGGCGGCGGCGCCGGCTGAGGCCCAGGCCAGGCTCCCTCCCCTCAGCCTCCCGCCCGCCCGCCCGCCTGTCCCGCCCCCGCCGGCGGCGCCCCGCCCCTCCCCCAACCGCCAGACTAGCCTGGTGCGGGGGCCGCGCGCGAAAACGTGGGGGAGAAGCTGAGGCTGGAGTCGCCCGTGGTGGCCGAGCCCGCCGTCTACCCATGGCTGCTGCTGGTCTACGTGAGTGCCGCCCGTCCCCTCTTCCCGGACCTCCACCTCTCTTCCCCCACGGCGCGCGCTGAGCCCACCGAGTAACGGAGCGACTCGAGTCGCCAGACCCTCTTTGGAGCCCCCCTTCCCGCCCTGCCTGGTTCTCCGCGGCCGTTTCCAGCCCCCGCGCGCAGGGTGGGCAGAGGGGAGCCGGGGCCGGCCGGGGCCACAGACTCGGCAGCGGGGACCCCGCGCTTCCGAGGGGCGCCCGAGCCGGTCTGCCGTTGGCCCTGTAGGGCTGGGGACCCAGGTCCCCCCCACCCCGGCCTGGACTGCCGGCGGGCTTGCCCTTCCGTACTTTATGATCTGACACGTCGGGTTTCTTTTTCCTGGCCAGCTTTACCATTACCTGACCAGCTTTCCCAGCATCCCCTGATAATGTGTTAGATATTCAAGTTTTAGGGCCCGGTCCCAGCCCTATGGAATCAGCAACTCTGGTGGGGCTCAGTGATCTCTGTTACAACAGGCCCTCCAGATGATTTTTATTCACCTTAAAGTTTGAAAATATCTGCATTGTCAGCTGGCCGAAGCGTCCACCAGCAGGTGAAGGGGAGTGGCGCCTGGAAAAGATAGGGACTAGCCAAGGTAAGTACAGTAGCATTTGCCATGGTAGTAATGGAGAATGCCTTTTCTCCACTGGTTGGCACAGACTAGTATCTGGGAGCAGTGGCAGGGTTATTTAGGATGCTTTACATTGCAGTGTAGAGTGACCGCTGTCCTGGTTTGCCAGGGACTTCCCCTGTGTGAGCACTTAAAATCTCATCCTGGCAAACCCCTTAGCCTTGGGTTTGATAAACTTAGGGAATAACATGAAATTTAGGGGAAACATGATCTAGGTTTTGGGCAAGTCACAAGTGCTAATTAAAGCTAAGCAAGTATGGACAACATCTAGCCTTCTTTACCCCTTTGCGGGGAGGTAAATCTTGATTGGGTGAGAGGACTTATTGTTAAGAGATCTTTGTAGAAACATCCCCTTCTGCTTAGTCCGCTGGTTCTCCGTTCTGGCTAGACATTGGCATCGTCTGAGGAGAGTTAAAATGATTGTATTGGTCTAGCATGACCAACCGTCGGTGTGAGGGTTTTTAAAAAGTGCTTCAGAGGATTCTAATGTGCAGCCAAATTTAGGTGCCACTGCTTAAGCTTTTGAACCGCTGCTACGTATTTTCACCTCATCTTGCTGTGAGAATATCCAACTGTAGTTGAGGTTTGTTGTTTTTCTTTTTCTTTTTTTAACTGTCTTATTATAAGATTTACTGTCTTAAATAAGATTGAATGGACAGAAAATCCTGCTAGTCCATTTGGTATAGCTGGATACCCGGAGTAATATCGTTAAGATATGTACCATTTAAGTATTGTGACTGGCCTTTTAAAAATTAACATATGCATTAAATTAGTATTGATAGTATAGATCTCTTTCGAAGTTGTCATGTTGGGGAGCTATACCTCTAATCTGCTGCCATTGCTAAATATCTGGACACCTCTTATTAGGAATTGCTTTTAAAAATCTTTAGGGATTAAAACCAAGATTGTTGTATTATTTGTACTGGGACCACAAAAACCTCACAGAGTTCCCCCGCTGTACCTTCTACCCCCATCTCTAACCCTTGGCAACTTCTAATCTGTTCTCCATCTCCACAGTTTTGTTATTTTAAGAATAATATGTAAACATAATCATGAATTACTTAATCTTCGGAGATTGGCTTTTAAAAACTTTTCCCTCGGCATCATTCCCTTGAAGTTCATTTCAATTTTTGCATATATTAATAATTTGTTCCTTGTTGTTGCTCGGTAGTATTCTATCATAAGATTTTATCACAATCTGTTTCAACATTCACCCATTGAAAGACATTTGGGGAGTTGCCAGTTTGTGGCTATTAGAAATAAAACTGCTATGAACATTTATGTGTAAGTTTCTGTGGGAACTTCATTAAGTTTTTGTTTCTTTTGGATAAATGCTCAAGAGTACAATTACTGCATTGTAGGGTGAATCTACTTTTAGGATTAAAAGAGACTGTCAAGCTGTTTCTCAGAGTGGCTAAACCATTTTATTTTCCCACCAGTGATGTGATATAATTTTTCTACGTACTCGCTAGCATTTGATGTTGTCACTATACTTTAATTTTAGTTATTCTCTGATATCTCATTATGGTCTTAATTTGCATTTCCCTGATGGCTAACGATGTTGAACATCTTTTCATGTGCTTCTTTGCCATGTGTATATTCTCTTCCATGAAATGTCTGTTCCTGTCTTCTGCCTATTCTCTAGTTGGATTTTTTTAAGTTGTTTGGAGAGTTCTTTGTATATTATAGATACAAGTCATTTGTCTCCTATGGGATTTTCAAATATGTTTTCCCACTGTGTAATTTGAGTTTTCATCCACTTAAAAGGATCTTCTATGAAGCATCTTTAACTCATTTTGATGAGATCCAATTGATCAGTTTTTGCTTTTATTGATCATACTTTCGGTGTCAAGTCTAAGAATTATTCACCTAGTTCTAGATGCCAAAGATTTTCTCCTATTTTTTTTTTCTAAAAATGTCCTGCTTTTACATTTAAGATTATGATCCACTTTGATTTAATTTTTGTGTAAGATGTGTAAGGTTTAGGTTAAGGTTCATTGTTTGTTTGTTTGTTTTTGTCGAGGGATGTCCAACTGTTTCAGTACCATTTTTTGAAAAGTCTATTCTTCCTTGATAGCTTTTGCACTGCTGTCAAAACCAAGTTAAATGTATTTGTGTCAGTCTATTGCTGGGTTCTCTGTTCCATTCCATTGATCTATGTATCTACCCTCCATCACTACTGCGAAATCTTGAAATTGGGTAGATTAATTCCTCCCATTTTAATCTTCCTTTACAAATTGTTTTAGCTATTCTTCAGCCTCTTCCTACCATATAAATCTTAGAATAAGCTTGTCTATATCCACAAAAACCTTGAGGGCATTTTAAGAGTAATTGTGTTAAGCCTCTTAACTTGGGGAGAATTGACAGCTTTATTATGTTGTGTTTTCTAATCCGTGAACAAGGTATGTCTCCCTCTTTGTTTGGGACTTTTAAAATTTTCTTCATCAGCATTTTGTAATTTTCAGTATAGAGGTCCTATAAATGTCTTATTGGGCTTCTATTTAAGTATTTATTTAGGTCAGTTGTAAATGGCATCACATATTTTTATTTAAGCTTCTACACATTTGTTATTAATATATAATTTGATAAAATTGTGTGGATCTTGTACTCTAAAACATTTACAAACTAATATTATTTCTCAAGCTTTATGTGGATTCCTTGGTATTTTCTCCATTTAGATTATCATCTCATCTTCAGATATAGACAGTTTTAGTTTTCCTTATTCAATATAATAGGATATATTACTATTCAACATTCAGGAGGATATATTCCTTCCTATTCAACATAGTAGGAATAGTTCTTTCATCTTTTAAATAAACTTTTTAAAAATTTAACTTTTAAATTTATCTATTTATTTATTTTTGCTTTATTTTCTTACTAGAACCCCCAGTAATATATTTAATAAAAGTGGTGAGAGCAGATATCGGTGCCTTGTTTCTGATCTTACAGAGAAAGCGTTCAGTCTTTCACAGTTAAATATAATGTCGGTATAGGTTGTTTGTAGATCATCTTTATGAGTTTCTGTATGTTCCTTTTCTATTCCTAGTTTGCTTGGAGTTTCTTTTCTTCTTTTTTTTTTAAATCATGAATGGGATTGGATTTTGTCAAATGCTTTCTCTGCATTAATGATTAGGATCACATGACTTTTCCCCCTTAATCTATTGGATATGGTAGATTACATTGTTTGATTTTCAAATATTTAACCAACTTTGCATAACTGGAATAAATACCACTTGGTCATGGTATATTATTCTTTTTATATATTTCTGGAGTTAATTTGCTAATATTTGGCTGAAGATTTTTACAGCCAATTTCATAAAAAATACTGGCCTGTAGTTTTCTTCTTTCTATACTATCCCAGTCTGGTTTTGGTATCAAGGTAATACTGGCTTCATAAAATTAATTAGGAACTGTTCCCTCTACTTCTGTTTCTTATCAAGTCATGTAAAATTGGTGTTAATTCTTTAAGTCTTGGGTAAAAGTGAAACATCTAAGCCTGAATATTTCTTTTGGGAGTTTTTAAATGAAAAATCAGTGTTTCTCATAGTTACAGGAAAATTGAGATTGTCTCTTTCATCTTGGCTGAGTTTTGGTAGTTTTGGGTGTAGACGCATTGGTCCATTTCATCCACATTTTTGAATTTATAGTGTAGACTTGTTCATAATAACTTGTCCCTTATTAACCTGCAGGATATGTCATGGTATCCTTGGTTGCATTTCTGATATCTGTGATTTGTGCCATCTCTCTTTTTATCTTGATCAGTCTTGCTACATCTTTCTTGATGAGATTGTTTATTTTGAAGAACCAGCCTTTTGTTTCATTGATTTCCTCCCCCCCCCCCCATTTTCCTGTTTTCAGTTTCATGGATTTTTGTTTCATCTTTATTATTTCCTTCTTTCTGCTTGTTTAGTGTTTTTTCCTCTTCCGTTTTTACTATTTTAATATAGAAAATTAGACTATTTCTTTGAAATATTTTCTTTCCCAATTTAGTGCTATAGACTTCCCTTTCAGCATTGCTTTCACTTCATTCCACAAATGTTGATCTGTTATATCTCCATTTTCTTTTATTCTATGCATTTAAAAATTTTTCCTTGACTTTTTACCCATGAGTTATTTGGAATTGTGATGTTTAGTTTTCATGTGATTGAAGATTTTCCTGTTGTCTTTCTGTTATTGATTTCTAGTCTGGTTCCATTATGGCTAGAGAATATACTCTCTATGATTTTAATTCTTTTAAATCTGCTAATGTTTTTTTTTTATCACCCAGTGTATGGTATATGAGTGAATGTTCCATGGACACTTGAATATGTATTCTGCTTTTATTGAGTGTGTTCTTTAAATGTCAGTTATATCCTGTTGATTGATGATGTTTTCAGTTCTTCCATACCCTTGCTGATTTTTCTCTCTGGGAGTTCTATAAATTGCTGTGTTGAAGTCTCAAATAATAATTGTGGATTTGAAATTCTCTCCTTTTACCTTTTTCAGTGTTTGCTTCATGTGTTTTGAAGTTCTGTTGTTTGGTGCACACACATTTAGTATCACTAGGTCATCTAGGTGGATTATTCCTGTTATCTTTATGTAATGACCCTCTTTGCCCCTAATAATTTCCTTTGCTCTGAAATCTACTTTATCTGATATTAATATAGCCATTCCTGCTTTTTCTGATGAATGTTCACATGATATACCTTTTTCATCCTTTTACTTTGAACTACCTATATCATGATGTTTAAAGTAAGCTTCTTATAGACAGTATAGAGTTGGATCATGCTTGTGATTTTTTCATCTACTCTTCCAATCTCTGTCTTTGACTTGGTTATTTAGATCGTTTACAGTTAATGTAATTATTGCTATGTTAAAGATTAGGTCTACCATTTTATTTTTTGTTTTGTCTTTTACCTTAGTTTCTCAATCCTGTGTTTCTCTTATTTTGCCTTCTTGTGGGCTACTTAAACATTTTTTGGTAAGTCCATTTTAATCTAATTTATTTATAATCATTTGTGTATACTGTTTGTATAGTTTTCTTAGTGGTTGCTTTTGGCCTTACACTATACATATGTAACTTATCATAGCCTACTGGAATCTGTCTTTTATTACTTCAAGTGAAGTTTCAAAATTTTACTTCCATTTAGGTCTCTTAATAGTCCCCAGTTTTAAAGTATGATTTTCTGTAGTATTTCCTTTATATACATTGAGAACCACATCAGATGGTGTCATAATTTTTGTTTGACCATCATAGGGAATTTAAGAAACTCATGAGACTAATGATAGTCTCTTATATTTATCCCACTTGTTTTCACCCATTCCATTGTTCGCCTTTTCTTTCTGAAGTTGCCAGTCTTCTGTTATTGTTTTTTATGTTTTCATAACAGTAGGTGATATCTGGGCTTTCCAGTGCCATTGGATATGAGTTTCAGGAAACACTGAGCCTGGCTCACTTAATGCTACTGAGTTGGAGGGTTTGTATATGTTGGGCCTGTTGGCACAGCAGATGCTAGCAGATTAGACTAATGCTGATGGGACTAGTGCCACAGGAGGATGCATTCCCATTCAGGCTATGCTGCTGCTACAGTAGATCAAATCCCCCTCTACCCCAAGTGTGGGGCAGTGACCTGCTGCTGTCACTGCTTCTTTATTAGGCTGCTTTCGCCTCAGGTGTGTGGTGGGATCCCTTGGAAGCTGCTGCTGCTGTGAATCACAGGGTTAAATTCATTTTAGAAATACTTAAATATAAATATATAGCCTGGCTCTTGTAGGACGTCTGTATTTGTTTTTTATTGCTTTCATACGAATTACCGCAAATTGAGTGACTCAAAACATCGTAAATTTATTACCTTACAAGTCTGACATTGGTCTCAGTTGAGTAAAGTAAAAGTGTTGGCAGGATCGACAGATGAATGGATAAAGCTGTGGCACATATATACAATGGACTATTACTCAGCCATAAAAAGAAATGAAATTGAGTTATTTGTAGTGAGGTGGATTGACCTAGAGACTGTCATACAGAGTGAAGTAAGTCAGAAAGAGAAAAACAAATACCGTATGCTAACACATATATATGGAATCTAAAAAAAAAGAAAAAAATGGTTATGAAGAACCTAGGGGCAGGACAGGAATAAAGACTCAGCCATAGAGAATGGACTTGAGGACACAGGGAGGGGGAAGGGTAATCTGGGATGAAGTGAGAGAGTGGCATGGACATATATACACTACCAAATGTAAACTAGATAGCTATTGGGAAGCAGCCACAAAGCACAGGGAGTGGAATCCTGCAGTGTTTGCTGATGGTCATTTGACTGGTGTGAGCTGAAACCTTTTTGACGTTGAATTTGCATGTGGCTAATAATTCCTTATACTGAGCTTCAGGCATGTCCTTTTTTTTCTTTTCCTTTTTTTTAAAGAGTGACTACAACTTCCCTCTTCATATTGACGTCTTGAAAAATTTGTCATGTGTTGAATTTCCTTGCCTATTCCCTACCCCAGGGCATTTTTTGAGGGCAGGCGTCATTTACAGCCCAGCAGTCCTTGTGACTATTAAGCTACCATTAGCACTGGGTTTAAAGCTGCTGTTGTGGGAAAGAGCCACAAGGTGGCAGCATTATTTCGTTCTCAACTCTTGTTACTAGGGCAACAGAGTCTTCCTGGAGGTAGCGTTCCAAGGTTGTAAATTAGAGTGGAATGTGCTGGGACAAGCCCCCAGAAGTTTATGTCTCCTTACTTATGTTTGTTTTTTAAATTTAATTTCTATTTCTTATCGGAGTAAATTTGATTAGAGTGTTGTGATTGTTTGGCTGTACAGAATCTGCTCAACGATTCATGCATATGTCTGTTCATCTTCGGATCCTGTTACCATGTATGTTATTACAGAATGTTGAGTAGACCTCCCTTGGTATTTGGTAGGTGTTTTGTCATTATATATTTTCTATGTATTAGTGATTATATAATTCATATAGTTTATATGTTATATGTTTATATACATTTAACATACATTAATCTATGTATGTTAGCCCCTTAGTCCTAAATTATCCATCCTCCCACCTTTCATTTTGGTTAACCATTAGTTTGTTTTATAAGTCTGTGAGTGTCTTTTTCTGTGGAAATATGTTCATTGGTAGCAATCTTAGGATAACATGTATAAATGATATCATAGGATATTTGTCATTCCCTTTTGACTGACTTAACCTAATATGATTATTTCTAGGCTCATCTGTAGTCCTGTAAACGGCATTGTTCATTTTTTTCCCGAGGCTACTATTCCATTCGGTACGTATACCACTTCTTCTTTGTCCATTTATCTGTTGATGGGCATTTTGTTTGCTTCCATGTCTTGCCTATTGTAAATACTGCTGCAATACACGATTTTCCATCCCGTGTCTTTTGGATTCTGGCTTTCACAGGTGACAGGCCCAATAGTGGGCCTTCCAGATCATATGGTGACTCACTTTTTACCTTTAAACACACTGCCATTCTGTTCCTATTATTGGCTGTTACCAGTTTACATCCCACTTAGACCGAGAGGTTATGCTGTTCTCCACAACTTCTTCAACATCTATTGTTTGTTGACTTTTTGCTGATGGTCATTCTGACTGGTGTGAGGTGATACCTTTGTGTAGATTGGGTTTCCATGCGTCTGACAATTCCTGATGTTTTGCGTTTATCAATGTCCTTTTCATTTTTTTTTAAAGATTGAGCTAAACTTACAACTTCTAATTGCCTTCTTGAAAAATTTGCCGCGTTTGGATTTTTTGGCCATTCCCTGCCCCAGGATATTTTTTGAGGGCATGAGTCATTTACAGCCCTGCAGTCCTTGTGAATATTAGTGACCATTAGCAGTAGATTTGAGCTGCTGTTTGAGGAAACGGCCTTAGGGTGGGAAGACTTCTACGTTGCCAACTCTGCTTGCTAGGGAAACAGAACCTTGCTGCAAGTTGTGCTTTTAGGTTGCAGATTAGAGTGGAATGTGCCAGGACAAACCCCCATAAGTTTTAGCCTCCTTAATTCTTGTCTGTGTCTTTAAGTTGTAGTTTTTATCAGAGCAAACTTGATTGAAAAATGTCTTTTTTTCTAGGTGTACAGAATCTTGTTCATTTACACATATACATATATCTATTGATCTTTGGGTTCTTTTCCATGTAGGTTATTACAGAGTGTTGAGTAGACCACTCTTGGTATTCCATAGGTCTTTGGGGATTATATATTTTATACGTATTAGTATATGTGTGTTAACCCCAATATCCTAATTTATCCATTCCTCACACCTTTTCTTTGGCTTAACCATAAGTTTGTCTTCTCAATCTGAGATTGCCTTTCTCTGTGGAAATATGTTCATTTTTATGAATTTTCAGATAACATAAGTGATATCAAAAGGCATTTGTCTTTCGCATTCTGATTTACTTCACGTTGTGTGATTATCTCTAGGCTCATGTGTGGTGCTGCATATGCCATTCTTTTACTTTTTTTCGTGACTTATATTCCATTCTGTCTATATACCACTTCTTCTTTGTCCATTCATCTGTTTATGGACCTTTTTTTTGCTTCCATATCTTGGCTATTTCAATATTGCTGCAGTGCACATTTGCCTGCCTCTGTCTTTCCGATTCTGGTGGCCTTAGGTTATAGGCCCAAAAGGTGCCCTGCCGCATCATATGGTAGCTGAATTTTTACCTTTTAAAGCAGCTCCATTCAGTTTGTGTTAGTGCTGTTACCACTTTACATCCCACCAGCAGCTAGAAGGTACACAGTTCTCTACAAGCCCTTCAGCATTTATAGTTTGTAGACTTTTTGCTGATGGTCATTTGACTGGTGTGAGCTGAAACCTTTTTGGACGTTGGATTTGCATATGGCTGAGAATTCCTTATAGTGAACTTTAGGCATGTCCTTTTTTTTCTTTTCCTTTTTTTTTTAAAGAGTGACTACACCTTCCCTCTTCATATTGAGTTCTTGAAAAATTTGTCATGTGTTGAATTTCCTTGCCTATGCCCTACCCCAGGGCATTTTTTGAGGGCAGGCGTCATTTACAGTTTTTTTTTAAATTTAATTTATTTTATTTTTTATTTTATTTTATTTTTGGCTGTGTTGGGTCTTCATTGCTGCGCACTGGCTTCCTCTAGTTGCGGTGAGCGGGGGCTACTCTTTGTTACAGTGCGCAGGCCTCTCATTGTGGTGGCTTCTCTTATTGTGGAGCACGGGCTCTAGGGTGCGCGGGCTTCAGTAGTTGTGGCACGCGGGCTCAGTAGTTGTGGCGCACGGGCTTAGTTGCTCCGCGGCATGTGGGATCTTCCGGGACCAGGGCTCGAACCCGTGTCCCCTGCGTTGGCAGGCGGATTCGTAACCACTGCGCCACCAGGGAAGGCCAAGAAGGTGTTTTTTAACGTGTAATTTGAGCAAGTGGTTCCGTGTTATTAACATGCCCGGGGCGGGGTGGGGGGTCGGTGTGACAGGCCTGCCCTCCTCTGCAGGTCTAGTTCCAGTCTCTGAAAGGCATTGAGGATTCTGTTTGAGGATTCTGTCTTCCTTTGTGTTTTCTGCTCCCCACGCTCCCTCCTGTAACCCCTTTCTGCCATCCCCACTCCCCCCACCCCCCCAGTCACACGTTGCAAACCCCAGACCCGTTTTTTCCGTTGTGATTAAACCGTCACCTGAAGCCGCCTCCAGGAGCCTCTGATCTGAACCCCCTAGTGGCATTAACGTGGCCCTCGTGCTATTAACTTCAGCCTCACAGACTTTCCCCGCTGAGAACAGCTTTGCTGGGCACTGAGGGTCTGTGACTTTTATCTCAGTTAGGCCGTTAAAAAACTGAAACATGGTTTAGATAAATAAATAACTCCTCCTTCCCTTCCTCCTGACTCTGAGCTTGGAGCTGGTGAGCTGTCTGGGGAGAAGGTCACGGGATGGGGGCTGGGGGATGGGGAGAGAGGACAAGGTAACCGTGCCTGACAGGGATCTGTAACTACACGTGGACAGAGCTCTATACTGAACGTGTCTGGTCCCTCCTTTGCTCCGAGGCGTTCCCGTTTTCTGGTTGGTGTGAGGGGTGGGGCAGAGTGGAAGGTGGACCAAGGTTGCAGTAGCTTTGTCTGACTCTAGGTCTGTGACATCCCCCTTCAAGCACATCCCTCTTCCCCACTGTCTCCCCATCTCTTCCCTCCGCCCCTTTCCGTGACTGTCTCCCTGTGTTTCCACCTTGTTGCTTTTCTGTGGTCCCTCTGTTTCTCTTTCACCCTCTACCTGTCTCCGCCTTTTGTCTCCTTCCGAACCTTCCAGCATCCCCTGTGCTGCGGTTGGCGCATGGTTTGGGGGATCGCCCTCCAACGCGGGCTGCAGGCGACTTGTCAGACTGCTTTGTGAAACCAAAAAATGTAGAAATCTTTCATTTCCTTGGCCTCTGAGGCTTCGCTGGGGTGGCGGGCAATTGGCAGGCCTGTCGGCTACACCCCACACTGGTCGTTGTTTCATATTCTTAGCTATAAAAGTGGGGATACAAATGGTACCTGCTTCATAAGGCCGTAGTGAGGATCCAGCAGGAAGTGGATGCGAAGCCCTGAGCACAGTGATTGATTCTCAGCAGATGCTCAATGAATGAAATCTCTTAAATGAAATCGTTTATTATAAAAATGTTTAGTCCGGGGTAAAAGTGGACCAGAACAATGAGCCCCCATGCATATACATCAGCCAGATTTGGTATGTTTCAACATTTTGTGTACCTGCTTTGTCCATCCCCTCTTCTTGTGGTTGCCGGAATATTTTAAAGCAATTAGCAAACCCCTCGTAGCATTTCAGCCCTATGTGCGTCTCTAAAAAACCTGAATGTTTTCTCATACAACCTTAAGACCTTTATGCCAACCAATGAAAATGATGATTCTTACTTTAATACTGAGTCCATATTCAGGTTTTTCTGATTAACTTTAAAATGTCCTTTTACTCTTGTGTTTTTTGAATCAGGATCCAAATATTGTTCTTGTATTGTAATTGGTAATAACATCCCATTAATCCAGAACAGCCCCCCACCCCACCCCCACCCCCACCCCCAGGTAATTGACGTATTGAAGAAACTGGGCCGGCTGTAGAGTGTTCCACATTCTGGATTTCTCTGTTTGCTTTTTCGTGGTGTCATTTAAATTGCACTTCTGCTTCCTAAATTTCCTATGAGCTGAAAGCCAGCTCCAACAGCTGGATTAGCGTGTTAGGTTCGGACTTTGTAGCAAGAGGCACATGACACGTAGGGGCCGCTCTGCCGTCCGTCACTTCTCTAAAGTGGGCTCAGGTGCGCTCAGTTCTCCGGCTCCTCACTCAGCTGTCATCTGCCATTCGTTTCATTTTCACTGACGATCTCTGCATAAATCGATTATTTTATTAGGAAGTTAGGAAGCGGTGAGTTTGCTAATCATGCCATTCCTTCCACGTTGACTGCTTTTTACTCATCCACTTGCGCTATATATTTGCCTGTAAAGACAGTCAGGTGCGGTTGGCAGATTTCTGCGACGTCTCCCGTGACTTTTAAAAGCCTCCAGGGGTTACTCCCAGGGGTAACCCGCTGAAAGAGATTTTGCAGATATAATTAAGGTTGTGTTCTGGGTGGGTTGAATTTGCTCACACCAGCCCTTTAAAAGCAGAGAATGTCCTCAGGCCGGCAGCAGAAGTCAGAGAGATTGAAGCAGGAGAAAGGTGGGACGCACCCTTGGCAACTTTGCAGGTGGAGGGGGCCCCATGAGAAGGATTGTGAGTGTGTCGAGGAGCTGAGGGTGACCCCTCCTCCTTGGCAGGCAGCAAGGGAACGGGGACCTCAGTCCTACAGCCCTCGGACCTGCATTCTGCCAACAGCATGAATGAGTTTGGGAGCAGATTCCTCCCTGGAGCCTCTAGATAAGAACCCAGGTTGCCAGCACCTTGATTCTGGCTTTGTGAGCCCCTAGGCAGAAAACCCAGCAGAGCCAGCCAGGACTTCTGACCTCCAGAACTGGGAGGTATTTATTAGCGGTGTTTTTAAGTCACTGAGTTTGTGGATATTTGTTACACAGCAATAGAAGACTAATAGAGCAGGATCAATGCTTAACTTCTTTGTTTTTAATTGCCGGTTTCCAGAATAAAAAAGGTTAAGTAAATGACAGCTGCCTTTATCTTCCTCATCCTAACATAGAAACCATACGTCTTAACGGACACCAATGAAGTGGATTCCTAATTTGCTGTCAGTAAAACTTACTCATTTAGAGATTGACAAGTGTCCTGGGTTTGGCTCATTGAAAGAATGGTTTTAAAGGGATACTGGTTATCAAATAGACAGTAAAATCAATTTGTCGGTTAAAATCAATTTGTATGGTTAAGATGTTTTGCTACCATTTTCTTCTGTGATATACTGAAATAATTTCATCATATGCAAGTGGGGCACATAACATTTGATAAATTCCATCTGTCTGTTGACAATCTACTCACTTCTCTGACTGCATACCCTCTCCTGTTAGAGAAGGATGTTTCCGATTATAAGGAGACTCCAAAATAGATGCTTAATTCATAAAGTATGCAAATGTTACTCTCATATATAAAGAACATCATGGTTAAAGTACTATGACGTCACATCATTATTGCCATGGAAGACATTTCATTTTCTCACACTGACTTCAGAGCTTAATCCAGAGTCTGAATATTGATCTTTTTGAATTCGTGTGAGAATTGGTGTCTTTGAAACATGGTTTTGGTCAAAACAAAATTTTGCAACTTTTACTCTTTGAAAAACAGCTTTATCGAGGCATGCTATTACATGTTATAAAATTCACTCACTATGAGTGTAAATTTGATGAGTTTTAGTAAACTCTGAGTTGTGCAGCCAGCACCACAGTCTAATTTTAAAACATTTCCATGTGTCAAAGAGACCCCCTGTGCCCACTTGTAGTCACTTCCTGCTCCCATCCCCAGGCAACCAATAATCTGCTTTCTGTCTCTATAGTAATTTTCCTTTTCTGAACATTTCATATGAGTGGAATCTTACAGGTTGTAGACTGTTTGTCTTTTGCACATGGCTTCTTTCATTTAACACCAGGTTTTGGAGGTTGATCCACGTTGTGTGTTCCGGTCTCTCGTTCCCTTTTGTTGCTGAATAATATTCCATTACGTGGATAGACCACATTTTGTTTATCCCTTCGCCAGTTGATGGACATTTGAATTATTCCCACTTTTGGTCTATTACAAACGATGCTGCTGTGTTCACATTCACGTACAAGTGTGGATGTATGTTTTCATTTCTCCTGGGTATGTAACTAGGAGTGGAATTGCTGGGCTGTATGGTGAATTCATGTTTAACTTTCTAAGGAATCACTAGTTGCTTTCTAAATTATACTACATTTACATTCTCACCATCATTTTATGAGAGTTCCGGGTTTGCCATAGCCTCATCAACACTTGCTGTTGTCTTTGATTCTAGCCTTCCTAGTGGGTGTGAAGTGGTGCTTCATTGGGGTCTTGATTTGCATTTCCCTAACAGTTAGTGATATTGGACATGTTTGTGGTGATTAGCCATTCTTATATCTTCTTTGGTGAAATATCTATTTAAATCTTATGCCCATTTAAAAAATTGATTGTCTTTATTTATGTTATTTATCATGTGTATAATTCACAAATACTTCCTCCCAGTCAGTGGCTTCTTTTTCATTTTCTTCATAGTGACTTTTGAAGTACAGAAGGTTTTAATTTTGAAGTCCAGTTTACAACTTTTTGGAATGAATTTTAGTGTCTTATCTAAGAACTTTTTGCCTAACTGAATTCCCCAAAGATTTTTTTCTCTTTTTCTTCTAGAAGTGTTTTAGCATTTTAGCTCTTAGGTCTTTGTTTGATTTTTGAGTTGTCATGTATAACGTGAGGTAAGGGTCTAAATTCATCTTTTTTTGCATGTGGCTATCTAGTTGTCTGAAAAATGTTTGTTTTTTTGTTTGAAGATAAAAACGTTTTCTTCCCCCGTTGGATTGTCTTGGCACCTTTGTTGAAAATTGATTGACCATAAACTTAAGGACTTATTTCTGGACTCTTAGTTTTGTTCTGTGGATGTATATGTCTGTCCTTATGCTGGTCCCACAGTGTCTTGATTACTGTAGCTTTATAGTAAGTTTTGAAATCAGGAAATAAAAATCTTCTCACTTTATTCTTTTCTTTCTTTTTTTTTTTCAAACTTGTTTTTGGCTCTTCTGGATCCTTTGCATTTCCATATGAATTTTAGCATCAGTTTTTCAATTTCTGCCCCCCCTCAAAAAAAAGCCTACTCCGATTTTGGTAGGGATTTTGTTGAATGTATAGATTTGGAGACAACTGTCATTTTAACAACATTAAGTCTTCCAATCCATGAATGAAATGTCTCTACAGTTGTTTACGTCGTCCCTAATTTCTCTCAGCAGTGCTTTGTAGTTTTCAGTCTTACGTGTCTTCTTAAATTTATTCACAAATATTTTAATGTTTTTGATGCTATTATGGATGAAATTGTTTCTTTAATTTCATTTTTGGTTGTTCATTGCTAGTACATGGAAATAGAATTGGATTTTGTATGGTGATCTTGTATCCTACAATCTTGCTGAACTAATTTATTAGTTCTAGTAGATTTGTGTATGTGTGTATGTGTGTGAGTTCTTCAGGATTTTCTACATGTAAGATCCTGTCTCTGAATAAAAACAAATGTACTCCTTTCTTTCCAGTCTGGTGCCTTTTCTTTTCGATTTTTCCTTTTCACTTTAATTTCTTAAATATTTATTAACGTTGGTCTCAAACATATTTAGCATGCTTTCAAAGAACATTCGGGTTGAAAGAATGCATAAATTATATTTGGCGTTTGGGGCTAAGGCATAAGAAATATACTTGCCATGGACTTTGAAAAAAAAATGTATGTTTCATTATAAAAAGGATACATTGGAAAGACAGAAATTGCTACCTTACAAAGTTCTTTTTTTTTAAATTATTATTTATTTATTTATTTAGTTTTGGCTGTGTTGGGTCTTCGTTTCTGTGCGAGGGCTTCCTCTAGCTGCGGCAAGTGGGGGCCACTCTTCATCGCGGTGCGTGGGCCTCACTATCGTGGCCTTTCGTTGCGGAGCACGGGCTCCAGACGCGCAGGCTCAGTAGTTGTGGCTCACGGGCCTAGTTGCTCCGCGGCATGCGGGATCTTCCCAGACCAGGGCTCGAACCCGTGTCCCCTGCATTGGCAGGCAGAGTCTCAACCACTGTGCCACCAGGGAAGCCCCAAAGTTCTTTTTAAAAGGATTTTCTAAGCAGGCCTGTAGAAAGAAAGATGGACACAGACATGACATAGAGACCTCTTTTTTTAATTTGGTAATTATATGCAAAATACAGGACCACAGAAGTACTGAAAAAAAAATAAGCGACACAGAGGAAAACATTTTAGGTTTACTTTTTTGTCAGTTTCAAGGAACAAAGTTACCAGCCTATTTTATGATTATAAAATTATTGCTCGAAGTGCTTTGTGCTTCAAAACATGGTAGGTGGCTAAAATCTGCAAATACTTAACCTCTGTGCAACTTCTGACTTGAAGAGCAGAGTTAAATGATAGAACATCGAGCCCTTTTGCTTGTGGTCGTAGAGAGGGAAATCTTAACCTGGGAACCCCCCTTCAGGCTTTGTTTTCTCTTTTGTTTCCACCTTTGTTTGGAAGAGTTTGTTTGTGTCCCTGTGCAGGGCCTTCCCCAGACAAACAGCCTCCCTGATTGACAGTCACAGATGGCCGCCGTCCCACCCTGTCTGACGTGTAAAACTTCCTCCAGCTGAGAGCCACCAGCCCCAAAAGGGAAGAAAACCTGAGGCCCCATTCAACCCTGCATCAATTATCCATGGCTTTGTGGAGACTTCTAGTGAGGGAAAGAGTTAAAGATCCATTTAAACTTTCAAACAGCAGAGGTAAACACTTGGCTAAGCACAGCTGATTGGATTTTCAATTGAAGAGGCCAGGCAGCCACAGGCAACGGGTGGTGAGGAACCCACAGAAATGATGGACACAGATTCTGCACTTTCAACTTGCATCTCTAGACAGAAATGCCGCCTAGAGAGGAAAGACACTGAAGAAGAGGGAAAGGCTGTGAGTCCAAACCCCACTGGTAGGCAGTCCTTTGGGCTGACTCCTTATCTGTGTTGGCTCCCACAAGCCTGGGTATTGGCGCCCCGGGTTGGAGACGCCACCTGCCCTGCCACGCAGCCTCTGCGGCTCTGAAAACTGGGGACATCTGAGAAAATTGTGGCAGCTTTCAAAGAGAGTAAAAAGGCTTAAACCAGTCCTATGAGAAATTTCGTTGTCTTTTTTGTTCGTTTATTTTAAACCAGTTTATTTGGGCCGGTTTTCCTCTTACAAGACATCATTCAGGTTCTAAGATCAGCCATGATTATCTCTTCCCAGAAAAATTCAGAAGAGCTACACTTCTGCTGGAATGGCACAATCCTTTAACATCTGCTAATCACTAGAACTATAGGAACCCTGGCATGTGACCACCAGACCCCTGATCTGCAGGCTGGCAACTCTCTCTCTGATCTTGTAGGTGGTTGCTATTTAATTTTCCCTGAGCTCTTCTGAGCCCGTGGTTGATGGGAATTACTGTTGGTTTAAGACAGTGATGGCCACCTGTGTACTAAACACAGCACTAGTATTTTCTATGCTAGTTAAAATAATGTGACCAAGTTTGCCCATCCCCCAAAAAGCAGAGCCTGAATAGGAGGTAGGCACTTCACAACTGCTATTTTCCGTCTGTCACCAGGAAAAGTTAGTGGGGAAATGAGCACGCCTCGGGGTTTTTTTTTTTATTTTATTTTTTTCTTTAAATTTATTTATTTATATTTATTTTTGGCTGTGTTGGGTCTTTGTTTCTACGCGAGGGCTTTTCTCCAGTTGCGGCAAGCGGGGGCCACTCTTCATCGCGGTGCGCCGGCCTCTCACTCTCGCGGCCTCTCTTGTTGCGGAGCACAGGCTCCAGACGCGCAGGCTCAGTAGTTGTGGCTCACGGGCCTAGTTGCTCCGCGGCATGTGGGATCTTCCCAGACCAGGGCTCGAACCCGTGTCCCCTGCATTGGCAGGCAGATTCTCAACCACTGCGCCACCAGGGAAGCCCTGGGTTTTTTTTTAATTGAAGTATAGTTGATAGAATGTTGTGTTAGTTTCAGGTGTACAGCAAAGTGATTCAGCTATACATATATGTATTGTTTTTCAGATTCTTTTCCATTATAGGTTATTACAAGATACTGAATGTAGTTCCCTGTGCCATACAGTAGGTCCTTGTGTTTATCTATTTTATATATAATGGTGTGTATCTGTTAATCCCAAACTCCTAATTTATCCCTCCCCACGTTTCTCCTTCGGTAGCCATAAGTTTGTTTTCTATGTCTGTGAGTCTATTTCTGTTTTGTAAATCAGTTCATTTGTATCATTTTTTTAGATTCCATGTATAAGTGATACCATGTAATATTTGTCTTTCTCTGTCTGACTCACTTCACTTAGTATGATCATCTCTAGGTCCGTCCATGTTGCTGCAAATGGCATTATTTCATTCTTTTTTATGGCTGCATAATATACCATTGTGTATATATTGATATATACCACATCATCTTTATCCATTCATCTGTGGACGGACATTTAGGCTGCTTCCATGTCTTGGCTATTGTAAGTAGTGCTGGAGTTTGTTTTTTAAAAAAGCATATAAACTATACAATTCCTAGTTAATATATCATGATACTAAAATCCAGAATTTGGGGGCAGTGCACAGGTCTCTGCTTTATGTGCTTTGTTGAATGAGACATTGAGAATCTAATATATATTAAGTGCTCCACTGGAAATGTCTTATTAAACAAAACAGCACATAGGGGAGACTAGAACAGCGTCAGGCCACAGAGGACTTTCCACCTGCCACCAGCTCACTCTGCAAAAGGATGGATGTGAAACCCACAGACCTCTGGCATGCCAGTATCAGACAGCTGTAAGGAGTGTTTACTACTGCCCAGAAGTCTCCGAAATTCTTGGAAGGGGCTACTGGTGATGTTTCAGAGCCATGAGTTTAGATCCCACGGCAAGTGTGGGGAAACCACTCTTAGCCAAAAGGAAAGTCTAGCCAATCAGCCAACATCTGCAACTGACTCAACTTTGTAGCTGTCTCGTTGCCTGGGTCCACATAATTAAGGGAAAATGCTACATGCTCTAGCAATATTAGCAAAGCTGGGGTCTTAATATATATTCCTAGAGAGTTCTAAGGACCCAGGAAACATCACCTCTACTGGAAAAGTTGACCGTCAGCTTTTTGAACTGACAGTAGAGGGATGATTGGGCGGGTTTAGGACTTTAGGAGCCCCAAACGCCTGAAATTCCAGGTGGCAGTGCACTGTCATTAATATCCCCTGGTTTTAGCTCTTTGGGAGATACCTTTTCTGAGGGTTTTATACATTATTTTTGATTTATTTTAGTATTCCTACTTCTAGTCAAAGTCAAGACCAGGAAATGTAGAGATATGCTATGAGGTGGTTCTCGGGCTTTGTTTGAAATCTACTAAAAATTCCGTCATTCGTTCAGTGACTTTCACTGTGTACCATGCATCCGTGAGTAGTACTGCTATGGGTGCCCCTATGGAGCTGACATTCTTTGTTTAATATACTTATTTAATTATTTATTTGGCTGCGCTGGGTCTTAGTTGTGGCACGTGGGATCTTTTAGTTGCAGCATGCGAACTCTTAGTTGTGGCATGTGGGATCTAGTGCCCTGACCAGGGATCGAACCCGGGCCCCCCTGCACTTAGCCACTGGACCACCAGGGAAGTCCCTGGAGCTAACATTCTACCGGGGGGTTGGGGGGGGGGGCGGGAGACAGACCAACGAATACACACTGTCCGCACAGTAGTAAATGTTGTGGAGAATTGTAGAGGCCAGAGGGGGGCAGGGCTTGCCGGTATGTGCGGCAGTTTCAAAAGGGTGTTTGGAGAAGGCACCACTTATAAAGGGACGGTTGAACAGCGTCCTGGGGAGGTGTGAGGGCTGAGCCCCTGTGTACTGGGGGGAAGTGGGTCCAGGCAGAGGGCTCAGCAGGGCAGAGACCCTAAGACTGGAACCACGTGGTGGAGGAAGAGCAAGGTGGCTGCAGCCAAGGGGCTGAGTGCGAGGGACCGCGAGACAGGTGGGGGGTGGTTGGCGAGGCTTTTTAGGCAATCACGAGGATCTCCACTTTTACTGGTCCTGGGATGGGGCACAGGAAAGTTTGAGCACTGGGGCGGCACACCCTGACTCAAGTGCTCATGCAGCATCGTCTCGGTGCTGTGGAAGCAAGAAGCAGGAGATGCTGCAGCGCTCAGCAAGAGATGATCCCGGCTTTGGGACCAGCGGCCAGCAGTGGAGGTGGTGAGAAGTCATCTGAAGATGGGAGGATAGATTTGCAGTGAATTGTGCTGTGGTACAAAAGCGGGTGGGAGGCACAGGGGCTTGCAGGGTACCATGTGCTTGGGTTCAGCTGGGGTCAGAAGGTGAAAGAAAGGCTCAGGCAAGAGCCTGAGGGTGTAGGGCGATGACTGTGTTCATGCATCTCGGAATTAAGGTGACTTGCTTGCTTTGCACAGTGGGCCGTCTGCTGAAGAGTATTGTCACACCCGCTCTGTGTTCTGCGTGATGCTTTTAGGTCAGCCTTAGAGTTCAGAGCTTTGTCCCAACTCTGCTCGCTGATGAACAGAGAAGATTCTTGTGATTTGGTGGTTTCCAAGAGAAATCCCAGCAAAGTGTGGATGGAGGTGGGGGCAGAGAGAATTGCTTTAGTCCCTCAAAGAGACTGTTTATAACAGTAGAACACAGTGAGAGCAACTAGGACAGCTTCTTCAAGAAGCACACATATTCTTTCTTCCCTTGTAAGAGGCACTTACTCTCCAAAGAAATCTTTTTTTTTTTTCCTTACTGGAAATATTTCACTGCTTTGATTTTATTTTTTAATTCATTGTCTTCAAAGTTTGCTCTTTCAGAATTCATTTGCTTACCATATAATCTATGACTATTTCAGAAGATTGAAATTAGGTTTGTTTTGTGGCTTCTACTTTTAAACCAAGAAGTGGGTTCAGAATTGGTGATGGAAGAGAACTTGAAATAGGATAGCTTATTGGGAACATTGATTTGGGCCCTTTTCTTCTAGTGTTAACTTTTTAGCTTATCTCTTTCAGAATATGCCTGATTTCCTTCTCGTGAGATACCACATGTCTAAGGATCCAGTTGTTACTTAATTTTTCTTTGTTTACTGATAAATATGCTGTATGCTTTTGTTCTTTTAAAAAGCAATTTTATTGAGGTATAAAACACTCACAATTAAATACATCCAATTTAAGTATAGAGTTTGAGTTTTGACAAAAGTGTGCACCCGCGTACCTGTTACCACGATCCATATATGGACCATTTCCATCACTTTAAAAAGTACACTCTGGGCCCGTTTCTAAATAGCTCATCCCACCCAGCCCCAGGCAAACACTGATCTGCTTCTGCTTCCAGTCACAATAGATTATATTTGCCTTTTCTAGAACATCCTATCAATAGAATCAAATCCTATGCACTCTTTTGGGTCTGGCCCCTTTGCCTCAGCACCATGTTCTTCCTTGAGGTTCATTATCATGTTGCTTGTGTTGGGATTTTTGTTTCTTTTATTGCTGAATAGTATTCCAATGTATGGACTTATTAACACACTTCACTTTTCATGGACATCGGGTTGTTTCCAGTTCAGGGAAATTATGAGTAAAGCTGCTATGGATATTTTTCATCAAGTCTTGTTGTGAACAAATGCTGTCATTTCTCTTTGGTAAGTGCCTAGGAGAGGCATTGTTGCATCTCCTGTGATAGGTACACACGGTATTTTTTTGTTTTTTGGTCGTACCATGCAGCTTGCGGGATCTTAGTCCCCCGACCAGAGATTGAACCTGTGCCCCCTGCAGTGGAAGCATGGACCCCTAACCACTTACCGCCAGGGAATTCCCAGTACACACACATTATGATTGTTATGTCATCTTGATGAATCTACCACTTTTATCATGATGAGAAGTCTGTCCTGGTAATAATATATTTGTTCTGACGTCTACTTTGTCTAATATTGTTATAATCACTCGAGCTTTCTTGATATTAGTGTTTGCATGGTATGTCTATTCTCTGACCTCTGCCTTGTAATTAGACTATTTAGACCATTTACACTTGAATAATTACCAATTTAGTTGGATTTAAATCTCGTATGTATTATTTGTTTCCTTGTTGCTTTTTTCTTCTCCAGTCTTCTTTTGGATTGAGTATATCCTAGTAAGTTGTCATCACCACTGGCTTATAATAGCTATATAGCTCTTCATTTCATTTATTTTTCTGGTGTTTCCAGGCACCTCGTCTTCCGTGAACTCCTGGTGCCTTTGCCTCGGCAGGACCACCATGGTCTGCTTGGGTCCCCCTCCCAGCACCACATTTCAGAAAGTGCCTCCAGGCGAAGAGCTGACGCAGCCTGGGGTCCTCCTAGTTTGCTTCCCTTCTTTCAGGGACTCTAGCCCCTTCTGTGTCTGAAAACAGTTACTTCATATACTTTGTCCAGTTTTCTGGTTGTTATTGTGGGAGCTTAGGTTCGGCTCTGGTTACCATATTATGTTCTGAAGTGTAATTTTATTTTTGAAATAAAGTATTTGGTTCTTGGCAGGAGAATGTGTTAAATATGTGAAATTGGGACTGCCTGTAAAACCCTAGATGCATAACACCATTGTTATGACTTCACAAAGTGATGTAAAGATGGTGATGATCAGTTTCCGGCTTACGCATAGCAGCACGTGTAAACCTCAGAAGCAGAAGCTTTGAAAAGTTCTGTATCAGTCCCGTTTGAATGATAACAGCCCATAATCGAGCCCTTAGGTGCTCAGTGTTCTACATACAGATCTTTTTTAAAAAAATCATCTTACGTGTGTGTTTTTTAAATTATTTATTTATTTATTTATTTATTTTTGGCTGCGTTGAGTCTTCGTTGCTGTGCACGGGTTTTCTCTAGTTGCGGCGAGCGGGGGCTGCTCTTCGTTGTGGTGTGAGGGCTTCTCACTGTGGTAGCTTCTCTTGTTGCAGAGCACGGGCTGTAGCACGCGGGCTTCAGTAGTTGTGGTGCGTGGGCTTCAGTAGTTGTGGCTCACCGGCTCTAGAGCGCAGGCTCAGTAGTTGTAGTGCACGGGCTTAGTTGCTCCGAGGCATGTGGGATCTTCCCGGACCAGGGCTTAAACCCGTGTCCCCTGCATTGACAGGCGGATTCTTAACCACTGTGCCACCAGGGAAGCCCCTGAGGTTTTAATTTAATTTTAATTCATTTAAATTGAAATAGCCCCATGTGGCTAGTGGCTGCCATATTAGACAGCAAAACTCCAGGTAGCAAGGGAGCAGGGGTAGAAAGACAGCCCTGTGATGGAGCAGTCAGGGGAGCCTCCCAGCAAAAGACTGACCAGCCTCTTGCCTCACTGTGGCAGGGGAAGCCCCAGGCTGGAAATGGCAAATACTTGGCACAGGCACCACTCCGAACCATTCCTGCGCCCATGGCAGACATTGCTAGTCAATCACCACACACTTTCTTGCTAGTTCAGCCATAGCTCAGGATCCTTCTCAATACAACACTCCAGGCAGTCCCCAACTACAGATCAGTAGATGCTAGCATTTGAGAGAAATATTACTGGTCATCCCTAGGCCAGGAGGCCCATCTGGGAGGTCCAGGATCTCACCAGGCTGTAAGGTGGCTGGCAAGGGACGTGTGGCCAACCTGGGTCAGTGAGGCAACCACAAATATGGAGAGTGGAGAGGCAATGTGCTGGAGGAGCCAAGATTTTTCTATTTCTTCAAGAAACACTCAGAGCATGATTTAGGGAGAGAGGAAGGGGGTGGGGGGAGAGGTGAAGACTTGTCAAAGCCAGCTGATGTGCAAAGCATTTGGAGATTTTTATTGAGCTGGGTGCAATATTGTGATTTATGAAGAAAAATACATATTTGGTCATTCAGACCAAAAATATATATTTGGCCATCTCCCACGTGGCCCAAACCTTAAAATATTTATATTTTCGCCCTTTTTGGAAAAAAAAAATTTGCTGACCCTTATTCTAGAGAGGGTTCTGAATTGCCCACAAAAGTGGACTTGCTGGATTAAAGGAAATATGCATTGAAAATTTCAGCAGATGCTGCCCTTCATACTTGCACTAGCTAGCAGTGTATGAGATTGCCTGTTCCCCAGTATCCTCACCAACACAGAGTAATATCAAACTTTTCCATGTGGCCAATTGGATAGGTGAAAATGGTATTTCACTATCGTTTTAATTGTACTTACCTTATTAGCAGTAAGATTTAGTATTAGGCAGTAGGTATAATAAAATATATATTTGGTCTTTGTCCCTCATTCCTGGCACAAAACTTCTAAACCCCGTGGAATTTCCAGATAGGAGTGTCTTTTGATATTCATAACAAAACCCTTTCAACCACACCTGAGTTTGTGTTAATGAGGTGACTTTTGGAAAGCCCCTAAGGAAGGGGCTGGTTGCCAGGGGAACCAACCAGAATTAGAGGATTGGAACTTTCAGTCTCTTCCACCCTCCCCCCCACCCCCTTGAAGGGGAGAGGGGCTTGAGGTTGAATCAGTTAATCCTGTCTACATAACGAAGCTTCAGTGAAATTAAAAGAATGGAGTTTGGGGCTTCCCTGGTGGCGCAGTGGTTGAGAGTCTGCCTGCCAATGCAGGGGACGCGGGCTCGAGCCCTGGTCTGGGAAGATGCCACATGACACGGAGCAAGTGGGCCCGTGAGCCACAACTGCTGAGCCTGCGCGTCTGGAGCCTGTGCTCCGCAACAAGAGAGGCCGCGATGGTGAGAGACCCGCGCATCGCGATGAAGAGTGGCCCCTGCTTGCCACAACTAGAGAAAGCCCTTGCACAGAAACGAAGACCCAACACAACTAAAATAAATAAATAAATAAATAATTTTTAAAAAAAGTTCTTCAAAATTATTAAAAAAAAAAAAAAAAAGAATGGAGTTTGGAGAGCTTCTGGATTGGTGTACCCAGGGAGGTGCCAGGTGGGACAGCATGGAAGCTTTGCACCCCTTTCCCCATACCTTGCCCTGTGCGTCTCTTCCATATGGCTGTTCCTGAGTTAGATCTTTTTATAATAAACTGGTAATCTAGAAAGGAAAAAAAAATATTATATATATATATATATATTTGGTCATCTCATATATATTTGGCTTTCCAAAAGTCACCTCATTAACATAACAAAAGGCACCTTTTTTAAAAAATTAATTTTATTTGAGCGTAGTTCTGCTGTACAGCAAAGTGAATCAGCTATACATATACATATATCCCCTCTTTTTTGGATTTCCTTCCCATTTAGGTCACCACAGAGCATTGAGTAGAGTTCCCTGTGCTATACAGTAGGTTCTCATTAGCCTGGAAGGGCGACGCTGCACTCTCCCCTCCGTTGCCAGGCAGGCTGTGCTTCTGTTACTGCAGCCCAAGGCCCCGAGAGCCTGCTCTGGTTCCTTAGGGGCCCCTGGGAGGGGTGTTTGTCACAGGTCTCTCCGCAAGCCCAGTTCTCTCGACCGTGACTGTCCTCGATTGCGGCGTCTGCTACACGGCCTGGGTCAAAGAGCCTAAAAGTGCGGGGATTGGGACCCAACCTGGTAGGAGGAACTTGAGTCCCGTGATCCCCCTAAGCCCCTGTAACCCTGCGGTGGGCGTGGGTCCCCCTCAAGTCACGCTGCCTCCCACACCCACAGCTTCCTTCTGTCTTTGGCTGAGTCCCCTCTGGTTCCTCAAATGGCCACCAGGTGGGAGCAGAGACCTGCGGTGAGGCTGGGACTGAGGCCTCCTTGAAGATGGGCTAGGAGGGCTCCAGGCAGGGCTGGGGGCCTCTCTCACTGGGGGTCTGGGCTTGCCGGGTGGCTGGGAGCTGGGTGCGTGCCTGGGGGTGCAGGCCTCTTTTGGGGTGAGTGTGCTGTGACTGCGTGGGGTGTAGATGGGCACACCTGTGTGCAGAGGCCTCTGCAGCTGTTGGGTGCGTGTGCCCTTGAGCATGCCCGTGTGCAAGCATGCAGGGGGTACCTGTGTGTGACTGTGGGGCCTGGGTCTGCAGAATCCTCCCTGTTCCCCTGCAGGCCTGAGAAGGCTGACGATTGGGATAGCCTGGCCCTTGAACTTTATGTTTCCAAAGCGGCAGGTGGCTCCGAGGCTCGGACCTCAGGACCCCCTGCCCGCTGCGTTCCCTTAGGCTGTGTCCAGCCAGTGTGGCGGCTTGTCCTACTTTGCCAGGTTTGGGGTCCTGCTGAGCCTTTTTTATTTATTTATTTATTTTAACATCTTTATTGGAGTATACTTGCTTTACAATGGTGTGTTAGTTTCTGCTGTGTAACAAAGTGAATCAGTTATACATATACGTATGTTCCCATATCTCTTCCCTCTTGCATCTCCCTCCCTCCCACCCTCCCTATCCCACCCCTCTAGGTGGTCACAAAGCACCAAGCTGATCTCCCTGTGCTCTGCGGCTGCTTCCCACTAGCTCTCTGTTTGACGTTTGATAGTGTATATATGTCCATGCCACTGTCTCACTTTGTCACATCTTACCCTTCCCCCTCCCCATATCCTCAGGTCCATTCTCTAGTAGGTCTGTGAGCCTTTTGATTTGTGTCAGGATGGGGACTCATTGCTGTTCCTGGGGGCCTCGGGGTAGGAAAGGCCAACAGTGCACTGGGGGTGCTCCTTAGCCCCAGGCTGGGGGTTCGGGGAGGGGGAGGGCCGCCACACCGGAGTTTGTGCCCCTGGTCCTGCCAAGCCACTGGGAGGGTGGATGCTAGCCCACTTGTCACCCGCTTAGCATCCTGGGCTTCCAAGGTCCTCCTCCAGCCAGGCCCGTTTCCCTGCTCCCTTTGGTGCCTTTCTACTGCCCTCACTACCTCCACCGCCCTCTTCCGTTCTCCCTGAAAACCACGCTAAGCAGACATTTGTCAAGGTCACAGTGACCTCCATGCTGCCAAGCCCAGTGGACAATTCTCCGGCCTCCTCTGACTTGACCCTCAGCAGCACTTCAGGGGCTGGTCCTTCCCTCCTCCTGCCATCACTCCCTTCCGCAGCTCAGGAATTCCGCTCTCCTGGTTTTCCTTCTGTCCCGCTGGCCCTCCCTCTCAGCCTCCTTTGCTGGTCCCTGATCTCTCCAAGTCTGGGTGCCCCATCCCTACACCTCTTCTGTCTCCCTCTTTAAACGCCCACTTCCTTGGTGATCTCATCCAAGCTCATGGCTTTCAAATGACTCCCGTTGAGTATAATTTAATTAGTTGGTTTTTTATCATCTGTCTTCTCCCAAAGGAAAGCAAGCTCTACAGGCAGGGCTTTTTTTGTCTTAAGTCAGGTTTATTAAGGTATAATTTACATACAGTTAATGTCACCCTTTTTAGTGTTCACTTCTGTAAGTTTTTGACAAACACGTATAGTTGTGAAACTGTCTCTGCCGTCAATTACAGGACAGTTCCCATCACCCCCAAAAGTTCTCCATACCCTTGTGGTCATCCCCTCCCCCATGTCCCGCCCTGGGCAGCCACTAATCTGTTCTTTTGTCCCTTTTCCCTAGTTGTGCCTTTTCTGAAAAGTCATATAAATGGGATTGTACTGCGTGTAACCTTTGGAATCGGCTTCTTCCACTTATCACAATGCACAGCGCATTTGAGATTCACCCATATTGTTGCAGCTGTGAGCCGTTAGTTCTTTTATTCTATTGTATTTTATTGCACAGCTTTGTTTATCTGTTCGGAGGGGGACCAGTTGTCCTGGTTTCCGTGGGAGGGAATGGTTTTTCTGGGACATGGGACTTTCAGTGCTAAAACCAGGGTGGTTGGTTATCTTAGTTCTTTAGTTGAGGGACATTTGGGTTGTTTCTAGGTTGTTGATGATTTTGAATACCTACTCAATATAACCAGTGACAGAGGGTTTTTTGGTGAACACAAATGTCCATTTCTCTTGGGTAAATACCTAGGAGTGGGGTTGCTCAGTTGGATGACGAGTGTACGTATCACTGTAAAAGAGGCTGCCAAGCTGTTCTCCAGAGTGGCTGTATTGTGTAGCATTGTGGGAGAATTCCACTTGCTCTGCATCTTAACCAGAACTTGGTAGTGTGTCAAAAAAAATTAAAAACCGGTTTTTTAGCCATCTTAATAGGTGTATAATGATATCTCCTCACGGTTGGCAGAGATTTCCTTTATTCGCCTTGAGTAGTGTTGTGCCCCCAGTGCCTGGGTTAGTGCCTGCTATGTAGTAGACACTCAATGAATTTTTTTTTTTTTTACTGAGTGAATGGATGTATGGATGGATGAATGAATGAAGTCAAAGGGGCTTCCGGTATCTAAATCTGTTATAGCAAATACATAGCACACGTACCGCCAATTCCCCCATGCCCCATTCTGTTTCCATGGCAGACGTCACTCATCAATTGAGCCATTTTATCCACCTGCTTCATTTCAGACAGGTACGATCCAGTCCTTTGTGTAGCAAGTGAGATGAGCCCCATGAGCTAATGCAGCTTTAGTTCAAGCCTCTCATTGGCTGAAGAAGAGGCCAGGCTCAGAGCAGGGTCCAAGGCTGCCCAAGGACTCACAGCAAGCCAGTGGCAGGACTAGATCTCCAGGCTGGGCTCTCCCCAGAAAAATGCACGACGTCTCTGACAAGGCTGGAGTAGGATGGGAGGCATGGACGTGGATCTGGGCCTGAGGCCGGGTTGGAGCATTGTGGAGTGCTCCCTGGGCCCCGGCTGGGTGGGAAGGCTGATGCCGGCGCTCTTCCTGCAGGTGCCCAGGAGCTGCTGGGATGGCCTACCCGCCCACGTTGGCTCCCTGGCCCAGCGGGCGTACTGGGCTCTGCTGAGCCAGCAGAGGGACCAGAGCATCGTGGCCCTGGGCCAGAGCGGTGCTGGCAAGACCACCTGCTGCGAGCAGGTCCTGGAGCACCTGGTGGGGATGGCAGGCAGTGTGGATGGCAGGGTCTCAGGTACAGTGGTCTCCAGGTGACGTGCAGCTGGGACGTGGTGGGGGCGGTGGCGTGGGGGAAGGGAAGGGAGAGTCAGAGGGGGTGCTGGGCGGCTCTTTCTTATATCTGCTCAGCTAGCGTTCACTGAGCACCTGTGTGCAGACCCTGTGCTGGCTTCTGGGCAGGGCCACCCCTAGTCTGTTGGGTACTTTTGTGTGAATTAGAAACAGGTACTCCTTGCCTAAGACACTCACTGCCACATGTGGAACCGTCGTCACGCATTGACATTGTTAGAACCAAACACTTGACCACCACGTTCTGGGCCATCATCCTAATAAGTATACAGGCCTATGGCTATCTGATATAAATGCTGTGCCCTTAGGTGTGGTGTCCTTGTGCAGCGCACAGCCCACTGGACTGTGCAGAGGACCCGATAAGTAAAAACAAAGACAAGGAGGCACTGACAGCCGGAAGGGAGACTCAGCTGCACATCTGTGCCAGACTCCAGTGCTCTGCACCGCTTGCTGGCCGAGCTGGGGAGGGGAGAGGCGGAGGGAGCACAGAGAAGGGGCCGGGGGGCTTCCTTGAGGAAATGATGTTTGAGCTGGGCATTAAAGAAAGAGTTTCAACATTGTAAATCAACTATACTTCAATAAAAAATAGTGTCAGTTGGTGATAATAATTACAATATTGATGGGGATCGTGGTAAATGCTTGCTGAGGACTTACGCGCCAGGCTCTATTCCAAGCAGGTTAACTTATTTATTATTTAAAACATCCCTATAAGGTAGACATTATTATTATTTGAATTTTATAGATGAGGCCATTAAAACGCAGGGAGGTTAACCAGCTTGCCCAAGGCCACACAGCTCATACATCCTAGCACCGAGATTCAAACACAGACAGTTTGGCTCCAGAGCTGTTACCCCTGGGCCAGTGTTCTCAATGTATTGTTGCCCCTCTGAGGAGCCTTTTTAGTTGTTCTTTCTCCTAATCGTCTCCCACCATGAAAAGTTAATGCCATAGATTCACCATATATTTGTTTATGCAGTGTGTGTGTATGTGTGTATATATATACAGACACACACAGACGTGTGTGTGTGTGTGTGTATCTGTGCTCTATTCTATACATAAGAAAGGAAAACTGCCCCCATCCTCAAGAATCAGTTTCTGCCCTCTTGGGGGCAGTATTCCCCCTGCTGAGAATATATGGCCCAGGCAGTATTGCTTTTCTAATAATAACAAACAATACTAACACCACCACATTTGGAGCATGTTCTGAGCACTTTACATTATTAAAGCTTTTAGTCTTTGTGGCAACCACATGAGGTAAGTAAGTACTATTATTACCCCCATCTTATAGATGGGGTATCTGAGGCACAGGGGGGTTAATTTATTCGCTCCAAATCAGGTGACTAACAACGGGGAGAGGCCATATTCAAGCTTGTTTAACCATTGTACTATCCTGCTTCTCCACTGGGCTTATTCCAATGCTTTATTGATCACCTGTTCTGCACCTGGCCCAGGTTAGAGCCCTGTGAGGAGCTGGGGATACAGCAAGGAGAGGCCCTCCCAGAATGTAGATCTGCTGAAAGTGTGTGTTGGGGGAGTGGGAGTCAGGCTAGGCTGTATCCAGGTGCCTAGCACATAGTGGGTGCTTGTTAAATAGTTATGTTAAAAAGCTTGGGACTGCTGGGCTTTTTGAGCTGGCTGTGATGGGCGTTCCCCGAGAGCAGGTCCAAGAATGTTAATGCTCTGCCCTCCTCCTAGACTCCACCAGGCCCAGGAGGCCCTAGGGCAGCCCTTGTCACTCAGATCGTACCAATCCTAGGTGTGTGTATCTCCCCTTCTGGGCTCACTCTTGCTCACCCCGCACCCCTGCTTGCAGCACAGGGCCAGCCCAGCAGCGGAAGAGGTGTGGCTTAGAGCTGAGTTGGGGGAGTGGAGGGGCCCCTGCTGGGGCCTGGGGCCAGAATGGGGTCCTGTGAGAGGTGGGGGTGGCAGCACCTGGGCCACGGGTGATGCCCTGTCTGTGCCCCACCAGTGGAGAAGATTCGAGCCACCTTCACTGTCCTCCGGGCCTTTGGCTCCGTGTTCACCGGCCACAGCCGCCATGCCACCCGGTGCTCCATGGTGATGTCACTGGACTTGAACGCCACAGGCCGAGTCACGGCCGCCCAGCTCCAGGTGAGGCCTCTGGGTGGGAGGGAGAGGGGGCTCTTTAGGGCTGCAGTAGCCTCAGCCCCACTCAGCAGGGCCCACGCCTCCAGCTGGGACCCTGGAATGTGTCTAAATGGTCATCGCTCCCCAGGCCAAGGCCAGCTCCTCCCCACCTCACTCAGTGCCCAGACATCTCCTCCTGGAGCAGGCCAGCTCGTCTGTGCCTCGGAGTATCACAGGGATGAAATATTCATGAGTAGATACATAATTCAGCCGCTCATTAGCTGGGTCTTAAAAGCGTAAGCTGAAATTAAACAGGCGCTCGCTGGCCTTCTGCGGCAGCCCGTGTGTGACAGGCACATGGCCTGTTTGTTCCTCTCTCTGAAATCACCTGGCTCCTCCCCTTCCCCCCCCCCCCGCCCCCACCAACATTCTGTTTGAACAGAAAACAGGATTAGGTTATTAGAAGGGTTGTTTGTATGTGGAGCTAGGAGAATACCCAGACTCGCTGGTGCACGATAAATCCCTTTCTGTCCCGGCCCTGAAAGTCTACCGTGCATCACCATGTGGGTCAAGTTATTAAGGGCTTCGGTTGCATAAGAGTGTGTTGGAGGGCGGCTCTGGGTTAATTGTTAGTACCCTTGGATTCCTTCATCGGAATGAGCCCGTTGCATTCGTTGATTGCCTGCGTGGACTCTGAATCAGTGAGACAAAGGCCTGGCACGTTTTGATTTGGAGGCGTCCAGCCAAGTTGGGGCCTGAGGTGCTGCCTCGAAGAGTGGGCCTGGGGGTTGGTGGGGGTGTGCGGGCAGCCTAGCGGGGCCTCGTGCTGACCGGCGCCTGTCCTCTCCCCTGGCAGACGATGCTGTTGGAGAAGAGCCACGTGGCCCCGCAGCTGGAAGGGGAAGGCAATTTCGAGGTTTTCTCCCAGATGCTATCCGGATTGGACCTGGCTCTCAGGTGAGCGACTGGGCTGAGCAGGGACAGCCGAGGGCAGTGAGACAAAGGGCCTCCGCTCTCCAGGGCCCCAGCCCTGCCTCTGCCCAGAGGTGAGAGGCAGTGGAGCCCAGTGGTTAGGAATCTGGCCTCTGATTCTTGCTGCCTGGTACTGCTCCTGGGCTGGGTGAACCTGGCCAGGTGTCACCTGCTCTGAACCTCCGTTTCTTCCTCTGTAAAGTGGAAATAGTACCTTGACTGCTGACCTTACAGGATTAAGTGAGATAATTCACATATGGCTCTTTATACACGCTGGGGGGTGGTGGTGGGTGTCTGCTGTGACGGTGACATTTTGGTACAGGTTCTGACAGCAGCGTGGGAGGTGGGCAAGGAACAGCAGACCCCAAATCTTCCAGAAGCTCCTAAACTCTGTGAGAGCCTTGGGTGCACCTGAGGTAGCTCAGGGCGAGGAGGCACCAGGTGGAACAGCAGAGAAGCCACAAGACTCATCTGGGAGGGCCTTCTGGGGGAGGTGGCCCAGGGAGTCATCTCTGCCCCTCGCTGACTCCTGGGAATTCTTGGACATGTGGCTCCCTGTCTCTGAGCCTTGGTTTCCTCATCTGTTGAACGAATGAGTAAGGTTCTATCTAGTGAAGCTCCAGGGAGTGCTCACCCCAGGCGAGGGGTGATAATTTTCAATTTGCCTCTGCGTCCCCCATCATTTGTCTCCTGCCTTCCACCCCCGTCTGAAGGGCAGGCCCAACCTGTCCTGAGCCTCTTGGCTAAGGCCAGAGGGGCACCTTACCCTTTGGAGAGAGGGCAGATTAGGGAGGAAACTCCCAGTTTTCAGAGCAGGGTAACTGAGGAGTAAGGAAGCTTCTGGAAGGCCTTCACTTAAGAAGGGCCCATTGAGGGCAGCAAGTGAGGAATATTCGGGAGGCAGGGCCAGGGCCTGAGGCAGACCCCGGGGCCACCTGGGGCACTCTGTGGAGCCCCGTGCCATGATGCCCACCTGCCCTGCCAGGCCACTGGTGTGGGTGGGTCCTCCCTTACTTCTGGTCCCTTCTCTGTTTCCAGGACAGAACTGTACCTGCACCAGCTGGCAGACAGCAGCTCCTTCGGCATGGGCGTGTGGCCTAAGGTAAAGAGGAGGTCCTTCTGGGTGTGAGTGGGTGTCTGTGTCCCCATGGCCAAGATGGGCGGGTCCCCTGTGTGGCTCGTCCCTCTGCCACTGGGGTAAGTAGTTGGCAAGGGCTGGTCACGTGGGGGAGGCAGGGTTGCCTTTATGGGGCCTGGGCTTGTCAGGGAAATGAGTCTTGTGCTAATAAAGGGAACCAGGAGGTGGTTTGTGTAGAGGTAAGGGCGCGGTCTCCGGGACAGGCTGTCTGGGTTCAAACCCCGGCTCTGACACTTACTGGATATGAGACCTCAGGCATGGACCCTAGCCTCTCTGAATGTCTGTGTCCTCTTCGGTAAAATAACAACAGAACGGGCGGGCAGGCTGAGGGGAGGACAGAGCGTGGCACGGCCTGCCCGCCTGGGCCACGGGGAGAAGGTCGGGGCGCCGCCCGCGCCCTCGTTCCGCTGCCTGGCGTCCTTTGTGGGGGCAGGGCTCCCAAGGAGCTCAAAGGCCAGGGAAGGACACACGGGACGGTCCAGAGCCACCCTACCGCTCCAGTGGTGCAGCACCCTCTCTGAATTCCTACTGCCACCAAAACACATCCCTAAGGCCTTTGGGAAGAATTGCTAGGACCCAGGAAGGCGGCCCCTTGCTGTGGTCCAGACTTCAGCAGCTGCCGATGACCAGAGGGAGCCAGCCGGCCGGCCGTGAGCAGGAGGACAGGACACGGGGACAGGGACAGCCACAGCCGGGCTTCCCGCAGCTGTGCCCACCGCCAGAACCAGCTCCAGCCAGTCACAGCCCCCGAGATGCCAAACAGTGACGGGCGAGAGGCCGGCAGGAAACTGACACCCCCTCACTGGAGAGCCTGCCCGGTCGGGGTGCGGGGCACCATCCCCGTCTGAACTCACCCCACAGCTCAGCCGTCTCCCAGTGACCCAGACGCGTCACCACGGCCCCAGGGCTGATCCCCGACCAAGGTCAGAACTCCCCCCAGTGTGACGGCCCCCATGCCACTCCTGTGGTGGAAGGGACGGCAGGCAGAGACCAGGAGTAGAGTCTTTTTTATTAATGGCTGCGTTTTCAAAGAACCGTTTTGTTACCAGGAAAGCTCCCCAGGAAGGGATTGCATTAGTGCAACAAGGGGGAGCCTTGATGCCAGGCTTTCCAGACACTTCCAGGTGGAGACTTTTGGCCTAGGCCGGCCGCCGGGGACTCGGGGGCTGGGAGGACACACGGCCCCTCCCCCGCCCCGACGGGGCGCTAAGGCACCCGGCCCGCCCGGGGGGGCAAAACCCCGTGCCATCAGCAGGCCGGCGGCTTGCAGCCCTCAACCTGCAGCCCTTTGCTCAGGAGGAAGGCGTCCTGCATGGGGTCACAACCCAGGAAGAGCTTCACCATGCCCTTGGCATCCTCGGAGCCCCCTGGCCTCAGAATGCAGCTTCTGTAGTCCATGGCAACCTGAGGAGAGGGGGCGGGGCTGCAGGAGGGTGGAGCACCCCCTTCACGGAGGGTGTGGGTGTGGCCACCTCTGCTGTGACTCAACAAAGGGCAGGGGAGCAGGGGGTTCTGGGCAGGGCCCTCAGAGCCTGGCAGGCCCAGGCGGGCGGCACAAGCATCTAGGCCCAGGCCAAGGACCTCCGTGTTGGTCTGCACGGCAGGCCGGCCTCTCACCTTGCCACTCAGGACGCCCTCCTGCTTGAAACGAGTGTGTGGACCGTGTCCGCGGAGTACACCTCGCTGCACAGGTAGCCATAGGACTGGGCGTCGTAGCTTCCTGCCAGGTGGCCGAAGGTCGCAGGCAGGTGGGTCCCTGGGACACACGCGGAGAGGCTCCTGCCCGGCCCCCTGGCCGCTCCGTGCCCCTTCCCCAGAGCCCAGAGCTTGGGGCCTCAAAGCAGCCCTGTCTGAGTCCCCTGCCACTAGAGGGAGTATTGGCCCAACACTTCTAGAAAACGGGGACCTTGCGGGCAACTCAGTGGAGGGACACAAATCAATCTTTGCCGACTTTCTGCTGAAGCTCACGAGGGTTCACCCCTAAGCTTCTTACAGGGACAGCTGCCCGAGGCTCCGAGGGATGAGTCAGGGCTCGCCCTCCAGCACGGGGAGAGCGCGGGTTAAAGCGCTCACGAGGGAGTGAACTGCGTCTCCGCACCGACACGCACGGGCAAACCTCGTCGACGCGTTCCGTCCGGGGTATGAAGCCCTCTCCTGCCTCTTCCAGGCTCTCCAGAAAGCACGTGCAGATACGCCCAGCCCACCCTCGGACTCCGCGGGCCACAGCTGGAGGGACCAGCCCAGGAACCCAGGCAGGAAGAGGCCAGAGGTCAGCGAGCCTCGACCAGAGCCCGTCAGTCGGTCCCCCTTCACACACCACCAGAGGATCCTCTTGACCTGGGCAGTAGCCGCCAACCGACCGCTAAGGTGGGCCCGGCGTGCGCTTGGCTACCTGGCGTGGCTGGGACCCCGAGGATCTCCTGGCAGAGGCGGGCATTGTCCTAGGCCGGGTCCGAGGGCGTCTGCGTGTGCAGGGCCTGGTCCACCTTGGCCAGGACGATCTGGCGCAGGTTGAAGAGGCCTGGAGGGCGGGAGGAAGGAGACGGGGGCGCTGGCACTGTGTCCAGGCCGCGCTTTCCAGCCGGGCGGTCCGGGAGCCCCTTTCCTTTCCCTCGGCCCGGCCGCACGGGGGTTGGCCAGCCGGGACTTGATGAGCTTGTCCAGCAGCTCCTGGGGGACGGCGCTGCTCGTGCCCCGCCGAGACTGGCAGCAGCGCCAGGGCTTCACAGGGCGCGGCGCTCCCGGCCCCAGAGCCTACCCTCTGGTTCTCATCCCCGGCTGTCACCAGAGTCGCAGGCAACGTGCCCTTCTTTTCGTTTGTCTTTTTTCCGGCCCTCGACCACGCAAAGGTGTGAAGCCCTGCCACTCGCTGCCACGTGGATGCACCGTGAGAACACGGTGCTCAGCGAGAGAAGTCAGACACAGAAGGACACACAGGGTGTGACCCCACTGAGGGGAAACGTCCAGAACAGGTAGATCCACAGAGTCAGAGTGGGTTCCTGGTTGTCAGGGACAGGGGAGGGGAGGGAATGATAACTAAGGGCGTGAGGGACCTTTTTGGGGTGAGGGAAATGTTCCAGAACAGGGCAGTAGTGACGGCTGCACAGCTCAGTAAAGTGTCCCCACGCGCTCCGGTTGCAGTCTGTGAGAGCATCGCTCTCAGGACGAAGGGCTGACTGCAGGAAGACTGAACGAGCACTGGGTCCTGGGCCCAGACGCTCATCTGGGGACCCCCCCCACATTGGGAAGTCACTGGGACTTGCTGAGCCTCCACCGAGACTGGCAGCAGCCCCAGGGCCTCACAGGGCGTGGTGCTCCCGGCCCCAGAGCCTAACCTCTGGTTCTCATCACTCATCACTCACCAGCCTTGCATGCAACGTTCCTTTCTTCTATTTTGTCTTTTTTAAAGGCAACTCTTGAATACCTGTATTTAACATGCAGGGAACCAGTCCTGACTCCTTGGTCTGGGACTTCCAGCCTCCAGAGTCTCGAGGACATCCACTTCCGTTGTTTACGCGCCCAGTGCGTGGGGTTTGATGATGGAAACTGACACCGAGGGCGTCTCCTCGTGCGGGGTGACATCAGCGGAAGAATCCCGTGGCGAGGGCCTGCCTGAGGACCACGGGAGAGCCCGGGCCCTCCCCGCCCCCTGCCTTCAGCCCCTCGCCCGCACCCTCCTGGGAGCGGAGCTGGTGCATCGCTTGCCAGAACTCATGGAAGTAGGTCTCCAGCTCATCATGCTGCAACAGGGAGGGCGGGTTGGGCGTAGGCTTGGTGAAGTTGGCCACCATGGCCGCGATGGCAATCTGGCGCCTCCCGTCCTGCTGCAGGCAGCCCGGCTGCAGGCCAAAGCAGGCCATGTGCCCGGACTTCCCTTCCCTGGGGAGGGACGCGGGTGAGGCCCCGCTACCACAGAGGAGCCCCGGCCCACGGCCGACAGGTTCCCCCACGCATGCACCGAGGGTAGAGGTCCAGGTAGAACTTGCTGATGGATGACCTTGCCCGAGGCCACGTCCCGGACCGTGTAGAGCCTCACATCTTCATCTTCGTGACGCATGTTGGCGCCTTCCTCCAGGTCGAAGGTCAGCCCCAGCAGCTCCTGGGAGATGCCCAGCCGCCCGCGCGTGACCACCTGCATGGGGAAGGACTCATTGAGCAGGTACTGGTCCACGTGGTAGCGCGTCTCCTCCCCCTGGTTCATGTAGTAGCGCAGGTCCTAGACGTTGATGGGCCCATCAAAGTGCAGGCCCCGCCTCTGGCACTCAGCCTTCTTTAGCTCCAGGATCAGGGCCGCTCCTGCTCCCCGAGGGGCTTCAGCTTCTGGGCCAGCTCATCTGCGGGCGGAGGGGAGAGGCTCAGCTATGTCCCTGTGGCAGCCGCCCAGCCGCCCCCCACCCCACGCCCCTCGAGGCAGAATGAAGGGTTGGGGAAGGCGACCCCCAAGGGCTGACACAGTGGGGTCTCAGGCAGCACCACGTCCAGTCAAGGTCCACCTGACCCCCGTCCCCACTGGGACTCGGGGAGGCGGGGTTACCTAGGAAAGTGGCCACCACCTGGCTGGTCTTGGCCATGTTCATCTCCAGCACAGAGTCGGCACGCGTGCTGAATCCCAGCAGGCGGGACTTCTGAGCCTGCAGCCTTACCAGCTCCCCGAGGATCGCGCAGTTCTCCTGGAACCCAGAGACAGCCAGCGCTGGGGACCGTGGGCCACGCCCTCCCCACAGGCCCCGGGCCAGGTCTCTGTGGGTGGGAGGGCTCTCAGGCCACTGGCAGGCACAGCCAAACCCCCTCCCTCCTCCTCCTGGCCTGGATTTCTAGACACTTTGGTGCTGTCCTAACATGTGGTCTTTATGAACACAGGTCCTTTTGGAACCAGAAACGGCGTGAACCATGATGAGCTCTAAGGCCAAGGGCAGGAAGAAATGTGACCAGGCTCTCCAGGAGCCACCCAGGGGCCTCCCCGGGCTCAACAATACAAACTTGGCTGCCGTGCAGACAGCAGCTCATCCCCACGGCGCCCGAACACCCAGCCCCTGGACGGCGAGAGACCTGTTGCTGCAGGTGGCCCGTGGTTGGCTGGTGAGGCCTGGCCCCAGGCGTACGCCACCTTCTCTGGGGCCACCTCTCTGGGTCTGCGGTGGGGTTCTCCTGGGAGCCCCCAGTCACCACAGGACCAACGTGGCCTGTCTGCAGCCCAAGAAGGTGGGGACACAGGTCTGTCCCCCGTGGACATCACCCGCGAGGCCGAGCAAGCACCAGTGGTGTCTGCGGGGAAGATGAAGGGCTCATGCACAGCCCCCATCTACTGAAGATGCTAAACGGGAGAAGCACAGACTGCAGCCACATGCGGTATGGACCAAACGCAAGTGTCCTTGCAGGAACCGATGTCTGAATGTCGAGGCTGTTCCCGGGCCACAGTGAGAAGGCCCAGGCCCCACGCAAGGCACAGAGAGGGGATGGGGGGAACATCTGCGAATCTGAGCTCATCGGGCATCACCCCAGAAGGAGAGGGAGAGAGCCAGAAGGAGATACGGAGGGAGAGGGAGAGAGAGGGAGGTACAGACGTCTCTCCTTTCCCTGGGGGTTCTCTAGTGCAGCCAAGCCTGAAAACCACTGCATTTCGGGAGATGGGTCCTCGTGGAAAAGTTAAATAGTAGCTCATGGCATTATCGACACATATTAAAATGGCCCCAAATCTTGGGGAGTCAGGGAGGGGAGCTGGCGGCTGCCTCGTAAAGGAGGAGAGATTGGGCGTCAGAGGAGGTGCCTGCCTCCACCACCTCCGCCGCCGCTGCCCCCCCCCAGGGCCCCGCAGACTTCATCTCCCAGCTGTGGTCCTGGGCTGGAAGGCAGCGGGGAGGTCAGGCCGTCCCAAGCATCAACGTTGACTTCAGGGCTGATCTGAAAGGCGCCTGGTGTTTGTTGAAGCAGAAAAAAGAGAAAGCAGTGGGCAGAGGATGGGAGGGGGAGGGAGCCCCCATCAGCCCTTCTCCCTGTCTCCCTCTCTGTCTCCCTCCCTCCCTCCCTCCCTCTACCTCCCTGCCTCTCACTCTCCCTCCATCTCTCCCTCTGCCTCTCTCCCTCCCTCTCTCCCTCCCTCTCTCCCTGTCCCTCTTGCCCTGTCCTGTCCCTCTCTCCCTCCCTCCATCCCTGTCTCTCTTTCCCTGTCCCTCTCTCCCTCTCCCTCTATCCGTCCCCCCTCCCTTTCCCCGTTTCCATCTCCCTCTCTGCCTCCCTCTTTCCCTGTCCCTGTTTCCCTGCTCTGCTCTCCCTCTCCCTCTCCCTCTTTCCCTCTCCCTCTCTCCCTGTCCCCCTTTCCCTGTCCCTGTTTCCCTGTTCCGCTCTTCCTATACCTCTTTCCCTCTCCCTCTCTCCCTCTCGTGCTCCCTCTCCCTCACCCTCTCCCTCCACCTCCTTCCCTCTCCAGAGAGGGAAGGAGGTGGAGGGAGAGGGACAGGGAGCAGGAGAGGGAGGGGGGAGAGGGAGAGAGGGATAGAGGGAGGGAGAGGGACAGGGAGCAGGAGAGGGAGGGGGAAGAGGGAGAGAGTGATGGAGGGAGGGAAAGACAAAGACATCTCTCCCTCCCTCCCTCGATCCCTCTCTCCCTCTCTCCCTCCCTCTCTCCCTCTTCCTCGCTCCCTCTCCTCCCTCTCCCTCCGTCTCTCCATCTCCCTCACTCCCTCCCAGAGACAGAGAGACGAAGAGGCAGAGACAAGGGAGAGGGAGAGAGGGAGAGGGAGAGAGAGGGGGAGAGAGGGAGAGACGGAGAGAGGGAGAGAGAGAGAGGTCTCTTCCTCCCTTTCCCTCTCTCCTCCTTCTCTCCCTCTCTCCCACTCTCCCTCTTCCCTCTCCCTCCCTCCCCCCTCCCTCTCTCCCTCTCCCCCTCTCCCTCGTCTCTCCCTCTCCCTCCATCTCTCCCTCTCTGGGAGGGAGTGAGGGAGAGGGAGAGACAGAGGGAGGGAGAGGGTGAGACAGAGGGAGGGAGAGGGAGAGAGGAAGGGAAAGGGCGAGGGAGGGAGAGGGAAGGAGGACGAGACGTCTCTCCGTCTCTCCCTCTCCGTCTCCCTCCCCCTCCCTCTCTCCCTCTCCCTCCCTTCCTCTCCCTCTCCCTCTCCTAGAGGGAGGGAGGGAGAGGGAGAGACAGAGGGAGAGGAGAGGGGGAGTCGGAGAAGGAGGTAGGGAGAGGGAGAAGGCGAGAGGGTGCCTGCTTCCCTCTCTGTCTCCCTCCCTCCCTCCCTCCCTCTCCGTGTCCCTGTCTCCCCCCTCTCCCTCTCCCTCTCCCTCTGTCTCTCCCTCTCTGGGAGGGAGAGAGGGAGAGGGAGAAGGAGGGAAAGTGATGGAGGGAGGGAGAGGGAGAGAAGGAGGGGAGAGGGAGGGAGGAAGAGAGCTCTCCCTCTCTCCCCCCTCTCTCTCCCCCTCCCTCTCTCCCTCTCCCCCTCTCCCTTGTCTTTGCCTCTCCCTCCGTCTCTCCCTCTCTGAGAGGGAGTGAGGGAGACGGAGAGACGGAGGGAGAGGGAAAGGGAGGAGAGGGAGGGAGGGAGGGAGAGACGTTTCCTCCCTCCCTTTCCTCCCTCTTCTCCCTCTCCTTCTCCCTCTCCGTCTAACTCTCCCGCTCCCTCCATCTCTCCATCTCCCTCACTCCCTCCCAGAGGGAGAGGGGAGGGAGAGAAGGAGAGGGAAAGAGGAGAGGGAAGAGGGAGAGGAAAGAGGCAGAGGAAAGAAGCAGAGGGAAGAGGCAGAGAGGGAAGAGGGAGAGAGGGAGAGGGAGAGAGAGGGGGAGAGAGGGAGAGACGGAGAGAGGGAGAAAGAGAGAGGTCTCTTCCTCCCTTTCCCTCTCTCCTCCTTCTCTCCCTCTCTCCCACTCTCCCTCTTCCCTCTCCCTCTCTCCCCCCTCCCTCTCTCCCTCTCCCCCTCTCCCTCGTCTCTCCCTCTCCCTCCATCTCTCCCTCTCTGGGAGGGAGTGAGGGAGAGGGAGAGACAGAGGGAGGGAGAGGGAGAGACAGAGGGAGGGAGAGGGTGAGACAGAGGGAGGGAGAGGGAGAGAGGAAGGGAAAGGGCGAGGGAGGGAGAGGGAAGGAGGGCGAGACGTCTCTCCCTCTCCGTCTCCCTTCCCCTCCCTCTCTCTCTCTCCCTCCCTTCCTCTCCCTCTCCCTCTCCTAGAGGGAGGGAGGGAGGGAGAGGGAGAGACAGAGGGAGAGGAGAGGGGGAGTCGGAGAAGGAGGTAGGGAGAGGGAGAAGGCGAGAGGGTGCCTGCTTCCCTCTCTGTCTCCCTCCCTCCCTCCCTCCCTCTCCGTGTCCCTGTCTCCCCCCTCTCCCTCTCCCTCTGTCTCTCCCTCTCTGGGAGGGAGAGAGGGAGAAGGAGGGAAAGTGATGGAGGGAGGGAGAGGGAGAGAGGGTGAGGGAGAGAGGGAGAGAAGGAGGAGAGAGGGAGAAGGAGGGAGGAAGAGAGCTCTCCCTCTCTCCCCCCTCTCTCTCCCCCTCCCTCTCTCCCTCTCCCCCTCTCCCCCTCTCCCTTGTCTTTGCCTCTCCCTCCGTCTCTCCCTCTCTGAGAGGGAGTGAGGGAGACGGAGAGACGGAGGGAGAGGGAAAGGGAGGAGAGGGAGGGAGGCAGAGGGAGGGAGGGAGGGAGAGACGTCTTCTCCCTCCCTCTCCTCCCTCTTCTCCCTCTCCCTCTCCCTCTCCCTCCAACTCTCCCGCTCCCTCCATCTCTCCATCTCCCTCACTCCCTCCCAGAGGGAGAGACGGAGGGAGAGGCAGAGACAGGGGAGAGGGAGAGAGGAAGAGGGAGAGAGAGGGGGGAGAGAGGGAGAGGGAGAGAGGGGGAGGGAGAGAAGGAGAGGGAAAGAGGAGAGGGAAGAGGGAGAGGAAAGAGGCAGAGGAAAGAGGCAGAGGGAAGAGGGAGAGGAAGAGGGAAGAGGGAGAGAGGAGAGAGGGAGATAGGGAGAGGAAAGAGAGAGGGAGAGGGAGGGAGAGGGAGAGAGGGAGGGAGAGAAGAAGAGACAGAGGGAGAGCGAGAGAGGGAGTGGGAAAGAGGTAGAGGGAGAGCGGAACAGGGAAAGAGGTACAGGGAGAGAGGGAGGCAGAGAGGGAGGAGAGGAAGCAGGGAGAAAAGAGAGAAAGAACACACCGTCTACATTTCTGTCAAATGACACCGGGGATCCTTACACAACCAGGAGAAAGTAACACAGGGAGGCTCTTTCTCAGCTGGAACTGGAACTGCAGACGGGGCCAAACACCACCAGGCTGGCCACACGTGTCCAGCCGCCGCTCCAGCCCCGTCAGCCGTGAGTCCGGTCACCAGGGCTCTGAGTGTCTGCTCCAGGGAGCTGGGGTTCACCCTCTCACCCGGGAGGCCAGGCCAAGAGAGCAGGGCCCCGGGCTGGACACATAGGGGAAAACGCATCCCCACAGGACAGCTTGTGCGAGCAGATTCAGCTACCAGATTCTAGAGGCCCGGGACCACCCTGTGGCCCGTGAAACCCAGGAGCCACGAGGGTCTTGCAACGTGATTCCTGTCCGTTGGACTGTAAAGTTTATGTAGGGAATCTTGGAAACAGTGGTAACAAGGCTGAATTGGAACGAGCTTTAGGCTATTATGGACCACTCTGAAGTGTGTGGGGTGCTAAAAACCCTCCCGGCTTCGCTCTCGTTGAATGTGAAGATCCCCAAGATGCAGCCGATGCTGTCCGAGAACTAGATGGGAGAACACTATGTGGCTGCCGAGTAAGAGTGGACCTGTCGAATGGGGAAAAGAGAAGTCGAAATCGTGACCGCCTCCTTCTTGGGGTCGTCGCCCTCGAGATGATTATGGGAGGAGGAGTCCTCCACCTCCCGCACATCTCCAAGATGGAGAGCCTTCTCCGTCAGCCAGAGCAGGTCCCTTTCTAGATATAGGAGAAGAGAGAGATCCCTGTCCCAAGAGAGAAATCACAAGCCGTCCCGATCTTTCTCTAGGTCTCCTAGCCGATCTAGGTCAGATGAAAGGAAATAGAAGACCACTTTGCAAGAGGAGTGGTGTACAGGCAATAACTTCATTTGGCAGGAGTATGTACAGAAAATTCAAGTTTTGTTTGAGACTTCCGAAGCTTGGTGCACTTTTTAAATGTTTTAGTTGTTCACATTTGTTTGTCTCTTGGGACAGTGACACATAAAGGTGTCATTCTCTATGGTTTGAAATGGGTCCTGTGAGGCATGTAATATGAAGAATTGTTACCTTACAATGTTCCCTTAAGCAAAATTGAACTTGCTTTGAATTTTTGGTCTTGCCTAGACTGATAATAAAACTCTAACTCCTGCCCACCTAAAGTGTGATGTTTACTATTATGGAAACAACACTGGCAAACATTGAAAAGACTTTCTGTAGCTGGGATGTGGTATGCAGCTGTAGTTAAGCAAGCAGTCTTTAAAAGGTGCTGTGAACCCAAGCCAGCAGGTAAAAATGAAAGCCGCACCCTTACCCTAGATTAGAGGTTTAAAAATTCCACTAGTCTTCACACCGGACAAGAGATTGTCCAGGGAGTTTAAAATCTAAGAAGTTTCAAGGAAGTTAGTTTACCTTTGAGTTAGGTCATACGTCCCCTCTGTGATTGCTGTACATGAATACATAGCTCTTTGTAATATTTTTTGGAAATTTGAGATTATCAAGATACCAATGTCCTGCCAGATTAAGAGTATATTGTAGAGCTGAACTTTGAGTTACTGTGCAATTTTTTTTTTCATGCTGTCATTTGTAATATGTTTTGTGAGAATCCTTGGGATTAACGTTTTGGTTGCAAAAGAAAAAAAGAAAAGAAAAGAATCCGCCTGCCAATGCAGGGGACACAGGTTCAAGCCCTGGTCCGGGAAGATCCCAGGTGCCGCAGATCAACTAAGCCCGTGGGCCACAACTACTGAGCCTGCACTCTAGATCCTGGGAGCCAGAACTACTGAGCCCCCGTGCCACAACTACAGAAGCCCACACGCAACGAAGACCCAACGCAGCAAGAAAAAAAGACAATACTGGCCAGGTGATCAAGGGTAAAATCGTTTGTCATAAGTCCCGTTGATGGTGTGTATCCTTGATGTGACCTGAGGAGAATGGCATTTTTATCTCTGTCTGGGTCTTCCGCCCCAAACCCCATAACTCCAGACCAACCATAAGAAAACATCAGAAAACAAACAGACTAACAAATTGAGGGACAAAACACCTGACCAGTCCTCCTCAAAACTTTCAAGGTATCAAAACCCAGCGACGTCTGAGAAATGTCACAGCCCAGAGGAGACTGGGACAGAAAAAGGATGTTAGGGGAACACTAGGGAAATTCTAATAAAGTGTGGACTTTAGTTAATAACAATGTATCCATCTTGGTTCCTTAGTTGGATAAACATGTCACACTAAGGTACTAATGAGTTGGAAATAGGGGTACTGGGTCAGGGTCCACGGCACTCTGTACACTCTGTACAGATCTTTGCAACTTTTTTGTAACTCTAAGCTCTTGTAAAATTAAGCGAGTACTGAACAGAGCTAAGAATGTTATTTCCCTGATTTGAACATGCCTGAGTTTCTTTTCATGGTCACATTTTTGCTATTTGGATGTGTCTTGGAATCAGTAGCAAAGGAGAGTTGCCAGCCCCTGGGAAGATGTGGGTGGTTCGCAGGTGGCTTGCTCTGGAGCTGAAGACCACGGTGGGGTGGGAAGTCTGCAGCCTCGGGCTGCACTTAGAAACATGGGAGGGGATGGGCCAGCTCAGTTAGGGATGGAACCTATAAATAAAACTTTTTTCTTTTCCGTTATGGCTTATCACAGGATACTGAATATAGTTCCCTGTGCTAGACAGTAGGACGTTGTAGTTTATCCATCCTATATTTAATAGTTTGCATCTGCTAACCCCAAACTCCCAATCCAACCCTCCCTCACTGTTTCTCCCCCTTGGCAACCACAAGTCTGTTCTCTATGTCTGTGAGTCTGTTTTTGTTTTGTAGACGAGTTCATTTGTGTCGTATTTTAGATTTCACATATAAGTGAGATCATATGATATTTGTCTTTCTCTTCTGACTTACTTCACTTAGTATGATAATCTCTAGGTCCATCCACGTTGCTGCAAATAGCATTATTTCATTCTTTTTATGGCTGAATAATATTCCATTGTATATATGTACCACATCTTCTTTATCCATTCATCCATCAGTGGACATTTAGGTAGCTTCCATGTCTTGGCTACTGTAAATAGTGCTGCAATGAACGTTGGGGTGCATGTATCTTTCTTTCTTTCTTCTTTCCTTCTTCCTTTCTTCCTTTCTTTCTTTCTCTCTCTCTCTTTCTCTTTCTTTCTTTCTTTCTCTCTCTTTCTCTCTTTCTCTCTTTCTTTCTTTCTTTTTTCTTTCTTCTTTTATTGTCACACGGCATGTGAGATCTTAGTTCCCTGACCAGAGATGGAACCCACGCCCCCTGCACTGGAAGCATGGATTCTTAACCACTGGACCACCAGGGAAATGCCAGGGGTGTATGTATAGTTTTGAATTAGAGTTTTCTCCGGATCTATGCCCGGGAGTGGAATTGTGGGACCCTATGGCAGCTGTATCTGTTCCTGCACGCCTCACATCAACCACCTGCACTCCAATCCTTGCTCTCAACGTCATCTTCGGGGAACCCAACCTGCGACAGGGACCTTGACAAGAAGAAATGGCTCAGGGAAAAGCTACCTGCACGGGGAGGAGATAGAGACCATCGCCCCTGGGGTGCGGAGGGGAGAGTGGGTGCAGAGGTTTGTCATTTCACCCCCGATACTCATCTCAGCCCTCGTGGCTGCCCCACTCTAGGTCACCTCGGGATACAGAGGTGAGCCGGTTAGAGTCCCTGCCTGTGCAGGAATCGGGGCACCAGCGGGTCTGAATAATATTAGTGCAGGGTCTCCCCCGTGGCACTGGGGTTATTCGGGGCGGGTCATCCTCTGCTGAGGGCCCCTCCTGGGCACTGTGTGGGGTTTAGCAGCATCCCTGGCCTCACCCATTTGATTCCAGGGGCCCTCCCTCCCAGTTGTGACAACCACAGATTTTCCCCACACATCACGGAAGAACTGGGTGAGGCGGGGGCAGGATGGCTCTGGGCGAGGACAGCTGTGTTGAAGCAACCAGCCTGGCCCAGGGCAAGGTCTGCCCCAATCCCGTCAGCGCCTGCATTTAGAACTGCCCCTTTCCTCTCCCACCTCCCCTGCCCTGCAGTGGTCTCCGAGACATCATCCCCATGTAATAAATCACACCTTCTCAGTTTACTGTTTGCTGCCCTCACTAGAACGTGAGCTCTTTGAGGACAGGGATGCTGTTATGTCCCCAGCACCTAGAAGAGTGTCTGCTGTGTAGTAGATGCTTCATAAATACTTGCTGAATAAAGGAGTTGAATAAAGGGATGAGTGGATGAATGAATGAAGGTTACAATGGAAGGAGGGGGGAGATTCCCTTTCTGGCTCTCGGGGGTTGGGAGATCAAGTGAAAGATCTGTCCTAAATAGGCTGACCAGCCTTCTGGGGTTCCCCGGGACTGAGAGTTTCCCCAGAGTTCCAGCGCTCAAACCTGAGCGGTCCTGGGCAAACTGGGGGCGGGTGTTGGTCACCCTATCTAAACACAGTAACAATTCCAGCTGCAATAGCAATGGCCAATGACCTCTACGGTCTTATTGACCATGCACAGTTCTCTACCTGGCGGGGAAGGGTGGGCCGGGATTGGAATTCTGGTGATCCAGGGCGGGTGAGGGCACACCCTGGGCTTGTGGAGGGGAGTCCAGGAAGGTTCTGGAGGAAGTGACAGTGACACAGGAGGGAGGGAGGAGTCTAAGGAAGAACATCCCACATGACAACCTGTGCCAATGGCCCTGGGCCCAAGGTCACACCTGACCAGGGCTTGCTTTTTTTTTTTTCTAATTTACTTTTCCCCACATGGATATGCAATTGTCCTAATGCCATTTATTGAAAACTCCTTAATTTCCCCACTTTCTATCATATCAAGTTCTCATATATCTGTTTCTGGACCTTTTTTCTATACCATAGAGCTATACGTCCCATCCTTGCACCACTAGGGCTGTTTCATCACTATAACTTTATTTATTCATTTTGTTTTGGCCGTGCTGTGTGGCATGTGGGATCTTATGTCCCTGACCAGGGATCGAACCCGCGTCCCCTGCAGTGGAAGCTCGGAGTCTTAATCACTGGACCTCCAGGGAAGTCCCCAGGGCTTGCTTTGACATCCATGGAATGGTGGCAGGTGGGCACGGGGAGCAGCTGTCTGTGAGCCATCCTGGGTAGAAATGCAGGGTGGAGGGGAGGACAGATGGAGCTGGAGGGGAAGAAGCGGAGGAGGGAGGGAGGAAGGGAGGGAGGCCGGGCGAGAGACAGACAGAGAGTTTCCGGAGACAATAGCTCTGGCCGTGTCCTAGGGCATGAAAGCTGAAAATAGCTCCTAGTGCCGGGAGCCTTGGAGCCGGAGGCTGGGAGCCAGGGTGACTGGCTCTCCTCCCTGGTGTGTGTGTGTTGCGGGGGGGTGGGTGGCTCTGGGCTTCTCAGGCTGGGAATGGGGTGCACAGAGCAGGAACGGAGCAGGGACCCTTCTCTCTGGAACCTCGTGGGCCATCCTCAGCTCACAAAGCTGAGCCACTCCTTGCCCTACGAGTGGGGGGCTTATCCTCCCTGTCCCCTGGATCATACCCCCTCACACACAACTTCCCCGTGTGTGTTCCCAGCAACCAAGAGAATCTGTTTTTAAAAGATTTGGGGGAGGGGGGTAACCATACAAACAAGAGCAGAATGGATACTTTTTCAGGATATGAATGGCTCTGTGTAAGCCCACCCCCAGGGTAACCACAGTCCTGACCTCTAACACTCTTGACGAGTCAGCCTTGGTCTGGGCTTGCGGACCCACGGAAGCTTCCTCATTCCCTCCTTCAGGTCCCGACTCTCCCTCGGCGTCTTTGTGAGAAGCACCCGGGGAAGTGGGACTGCTAGGCTGTACTGCTGCTAGAACTCCACCTGGGCTCCACCAGGCTCCAGCCCCCCGCCCTGTCCACCTAACTGACCCTGAGGCACCTCAACTGGTAGGAGCAGCATCACCTTCCCTCCTGGGACTCGTGATACTTAAGGGAGACACCGAAAGACAAGCCTTTGGCTCCCTGGCTGGCAAAGAGCAGGTACTCAATTGTCATAAGTGTCCGTATCAGTGAGGGTTCTCCAGACAAACAGAATCCATATGGGGTGTGTGTGTATATACACACACACGTACATATGTACAAGCATACAAAAATATACAGCTGTGTACATATGCAGTATGCGTACACACATATACACACATAGTATATACAATACACACATACATATATACACACATATAAAATGCAGTTCGTATATATACAGTATGTATACACACATATACACACAATATAGACAATACACACATACATATACACTATACATACACACATATAAAATGCATAGTTTGTATACAGTATGTACACATACGTATAACATATGCAATATACACACCTAGGTACATATATAGCATACGTATATACACACATACAAAGATATTTAGGTGTGCATATAGACAGTATACATACATACACATATAATATATGCAATACATACACGTACATACATATAGACACACATATACACCTACATATAAAAGCATATAGCATAAAAATATATATGTACTGTATATAGAAATTCATCGTATATATACATACATATATCATATATATAAGATATATACACATACATATATACAATGTGTACACACACACACCTATATGTAAATATGCGCATGTACATACACATATAAATTCATACGCAAGTGTGTATATAATAGTATATTCATATATACATATAATACCTAGAAACATATTGGGGGGGAGGTGTCACGGTACGTCAAGGGCGGGAGTCGAACCCGCCACCCCAGGCCCCGAGGGGTCTCCCCGGGTCTCCACTTCGGGCCGGTGGGTGTGGCCGGGGGGGGGGGCAGCTGAAGACGTGCGTGCGTGCTTGCGTGCGTACGTGCGTGCGTGCGTACGTGCGTGCGTGGGGGCGGGTCCACGGGGCGGGAGGTGCTCGCCGCGAGTGAGTGGTTCAGCCGGGCCCCGGCTCATTGTGCTTGCTCAGGCCGGCCCCAGTTGGCAGCAGCGCTGGAGGCCCCGGGCCTGTGACCACAAAGAGGGAGCCGGGGGCCGGACGGGAGCAGGCCGGCGGCGGCGGCGGCGGCGGCGGCGCCGGCTGAGGCCCAGGCCAGGCTCCCTCCCCTCAGCCTCCCGCCCGCCCGCCCGCCTGTCCCGCCCCCGCCGGCGGCGCCCCGCCCCTCCCCCAACCGCCAGACTAGCCTGGTGCGGGGGCCGCGCGCGAAAACGTGGGGGAGAAGCTGAGGCTGGAGTCGCCCGTGGTGGCCGAGCCCGCCGTCTACCCATGGCTGCTGCTGGTCTACGTGAGTGCCGCCCGTCCCCTCTTCCCGGACCTCCACCTCTCTTCCCCCACGGCGCGCGCTGAGCCCACCGAGTAACGGAGCGACTCGAGTCGCCAGACCCTCTTTGGAGCCCCCCTTCCCGCCCTGCCTGGTTCTCCGCGGCCATTTCCAGCCCCCGCGCGCAGGGTGGGCAGAGGGGAGCCGGGGCCGGCCGGGGCCACAGACTCGGCAGCGGGGACCCCGCGCTTCCGAGGGGCGCCCGAGCCGGTCTGCCGTTGGCCCTGTAGGGCTGGGGACCCAGGTCCGCCCCCCCGCCCCCCGGCCTGGACTGCCGGCGGGCTTGCCCTTCCATACTTTATGATCTGACACGTCGGGTTTCTTTTTCCTGGCCAGCTTTACCATTACCTGACCAGCTTTCCCAGCATCCCCTGATAATGTGTTAGATATTCAAGTTTTAGGGCCCGGTCCCAGCCCTATGGAATCAGCAACTCTGGTGGGGCTCAGTGATCTCTGTTACAACAGGCCCTCCAGATGATTTTTATTCACCTTAAAGTTTGAAAATATCTGCATTGTCAGCTGGCCGAAGCGTCCACCAGCAGGTGAAGGGGAGTGGCGCCTGGAAAAGATAGGGACTAGCCAAGGTAAGTACAGTAGCATTTGCCATGGTAGTAATGGAGAATGCCTTTTCTCCACTGGTTGGCACAGACTAGTATCTGGGAGCAGTGGCAGGGTTATTTAGGATGCTTTACATTGCAGTGTAGAGTGACCGCTGTCCTGGTTTGCCAGGGACTTCCCCTGTGTGAGCACTTAAAATCTCATCCTGGCAAACCCCTTAGCCTTGGGTTTGATAAACTTAGGGAATAACGTGAAATTTAGGGGAAACATGATCTAGGTTTTGGGCAAGTCACAAGTGCTAATTAAAGCTAAGCAAGTATGGACAACATCTAGCCTTCTTTACCCCTTTGCGGGGAGGTAAATCTTGATTGGGTGAGAGGACTTATTGTTAAGAGATCTTTGTAGAAACATCCCCTTCTGCTTAGTCCGCTGGTTCTCCGTTCTGGCTAGACATTGGCATCGTCTGAGGAGAGTTAAAAGGATTGTATTGGTCTAGCATGACCAACCGTCGGTGTGAGGGTTTTTAAAAAGTGCTTCAGAGGATTCTAATGTGCAGCCAAATTTAGGTGCCACTGCTTAAGCTTTTGAACCGCTGCTACGTATTTTCACCTCATCTTGCTGTGAGAATATCCAACTGTAGTTGAGGTTTGTTGTTTTTCTTTTTCTTTTTTTAACTGTCTTATTATAAGATTTACTGTCTTAAATAAGATTGAATGGACAGAAAATCCTGCTAGTCCATCTGGTATAGCTGGATACCCAGAGTAATATCGTTAAGATATGTACCATTTAAGTATTGTGACTGGCCTTTTAAAAATTAACATATGCATTAAATTAGTATTGATAGTATAGATCTCTTTCGAAGTTGTCATGTTGGGGAGCTATACCTCTAATCTGCTGCCATTGCTAAATATCTGGACACCTCTTACTAGGAATTGCTTTTAAAAATCTTTAGGGATTAAAACCAAGATTGCTGTATTATTTGTACTGGGACCACAAAAACCTCACAGAGTTCCCCCGCTGTACCTTCTACCCCCATCTCTAACCCTTGGCAACTTCTAATCTGTTCTCCATCTCCACAGTTTTGTTATTTTAAGAATAATATGTAAACATAATCATGAATTACTTAATCTTCGGAGATTGGCTTTTAAAAACTTTTCCCTCGGCATCATTCCCTTGAAGTTCATTTCAATTTTTGCATATATTAATAATTTGTTCCTTGTTGTTGCTCGGTAGTATTCTATCATAAGATTTTATCACAATCTGTTTCAACATTCACCCATTGAAAGACATTTGGGGAGTTGCCAGTTTGTGGCTATTAGAAATAAAACTGCTATGAACATTTATGTGTAAGTTTCTGTGGGAACTTCATTAAGTTTTTGTTTCTTTTGGATAAATGCTCAAGAGTACAATTACTGCATTGTAGGGTGAATCTACTTTTAGGATTAAAAGAGACTGTCAAGCTGTTTCTCAGAGTGGCTAAACCATTTTATTTTCCCACCAGTGATGTGATATAATTTTTCTACGTACTCGCTAGCATTTGATGTTGTCACTATACTTTAATTTTAGTTATTCTCTGATATCTCATTATGGTCTTAATTTGCATTTCCCTGATGGCTAACGATGTTGAACATCTTTTCATGTGCTTCTTTGCCATGTGTTTATTCTCTTCCATGAAATGTCTGTTCCTGTCTTCTGCCTATTCTCTAGTTGGATTTTTTTAAGTTGTTTGGAGAGTTCTTTGTATATTATAGATACAAGTCATTTGTCTCCTATGGGATTTTCAAATATGTTTTCCCACTGTGTAATTTGAGTTTTCATCCACTTAAAAGGATCTTCTATGAAGCATTTTTAACTCATTTTGATGAGATCCAATTGATCAGTTTTTGCTTTTATTGATCATAATTTCGGTGTCAAGTCTAAGAATTATTCACCTAGTTCTAGATGCCAAAGATTTTCTCCTATTTTTTTTTTCTAAAAATGTCCTGCTTTTACATTTAAGATTATGATCCACTTTGATTTAATTTTTGTGTAAGATGTGTAAGGTTTAGGTTAAGGTTCATTGTTTGTTTGTTTGTTTTTGTCGAGGGATGTCCAACTGTTTCAGTACCATTTTTTGAAAAGTCTATTCTTCCTTGATAGCTTTTGCACTGCTGTCAAAACCAAGTTAAATGTATTTGTGTCAGTCTATTGCTGGGTTCTCTGTTCCATTCCATTGATCTATGTATCTACCCTCCATCATTACTGCGAAATCTTGAAATTGGGTAGATTAATTCCTCCCATTTTAATCTTCCTTTACAAATTGTTTTAGCTATTCTTCAGCCTCTTCCTACCATATAAATCTTAGAATAAGCTTGTCTACATCCACAAAAACCTTGAGGGCATTTTAAGAGTAATTGTGTTAAGCCTCTTAACTTGGGGAGAATTGACAGCTTTATTATGTTGTGTTTTCTAATCCATGAACAAGGTATGTCTCCCTCTTTGTTTGGGACTTTTAAAATTTTCTTCATCAGCATTTTGTAATTTTCAGTATAGAGGTCCTATAAATGTCTTATTGGGCTTCTATTTAAGTATTTATTTAGGTCAGTTGTAAATGGCATCACATATTTTTATTTAAGCTTCTACACATTTGTTATTAATATATAATTTGATAAAATTGTGTGGATCTTGTACTCTAAAACATTTACAAACTAATATTATTTCTCAAGCTTTTTGTGGATTCCTTGGTATTTTCTCCATTTAGATTATCATCTCATCTTCAGATACAGACAGTTTTAGTTTTCCTTATTCAATATAATAGGATATATTACTATTCAACATTCAGGAGGATATATTCCTTCCTATTCAACATAGTAGGAATAGTTCTTTCATCTTTTAAATAAACTTTTTAAAAATTTAACTTTTAAATGTATCTATTTATTTATTTTTGCTTTATTTTCTTACTAGAACCTCCAGTAATATATTTAATAAAAGTGGTGAGAGCAGATATCGGTGCCTTGTTTCTGATCTTACAGAGAAAGCGTTCAGTCTTTCACAGTTAAATATAATGTCGGTATAGGTTGTTTGTAGATCATCTTTATGAGTTTCTGTATGTTCCTTTTCTACTCCTAGTTTGCTTGGAGTTTCTTTTCTTCTTTTTTTAAAATCATGAATGGGATTGGATTTTGTCAAATGCTTTCTCTGCATTAATGATTAGGATCACATGACTTTTCCCCCTTAATCTATTGGATATGGTAGATTACATTGTTTGATTTTCAAATATTTAACCAACTTTGCATAACTGGAATAAATACCACTTGGTCATGGTATATTATTCTTTTTATATATTTCTGGAGTTAATTTGCTCATATTTGGCTGAGGATTTTTACAGCCAATTTCATAAAAAATACTGGCCTGTAGTTTTCTTCTTTCTATACTATCCCAGTCTGGTTTTGGTATCAAGGTAATACTGGCTTCATAAAATTAATTAGGAACTGTTCCCTCTACTTCTGTTTCTTATCAAGTCATGTAAAATTGGTGTTAATTCTTTAAGTCTTGGGTAAAAGTGAAACATCTAAGCCTGAATATTTCTTTTGGGAGTTTTTAAATGAAAAATCAGTGTTTCTCATAGTTACAGGAAAATTGAGATTGTCTCTTTCATCTTGGCTGAGTTTTGGTAGTTCTGGGTGTAGACGCATTGGTCCATTTCATCCACATTTTTGAATTTATAGTGTAGACTTGTTCATAATAACTTGTCCCTTATTAACCTGCAGGATATGTCATGGTATCCCTGGTTGCATTTCTGATATCTGTGATTTGTGCCATCTCTCTTTTTATCTTTATCAGTCTTGCTACATCTTTCTTGATGAGATTGTTTATTTTGAAGAACCAGCCTTTTGTTTCATTGATTTCCTCCCCCCCCCATTTTCCTGTTTTCAGTTTCATGGATTTTTGTTTCATCTTTATTATTTCCTTCTTTCTGCTTGTTTAGTGTTTTTTCCTCTTCCGTTTTTACTATTTTAATATAGAAAATTAGACTATTTCTTTGAAATATTTTCTTTCCCAATTTAGTGCTATAGACTTCCCTTTCAGCATTGCTTTCACTTCATTCCACAAACGTTGATCTGTTATATCTCCATTTTCTTTTATTCTATGCATTTAAAAATTTTTCCTTGACTTTTTACCCATGAGTTATTTGGAATTGTGATGTTTAGTTTTCATGTGATTGAAGATTTTCCTGTTGTCTTTCTGTTATTGATTTCTAGTCTGGTTCCATTATGGCTAGAGAACATACTCTCTATGATTTTAATTCTTTTAAATCTGCTAATGTTTTTTTTTATCACCCAGTGTATGGTATATGAGTGAATGTTCCATGGACACTTGAATATGTATTCTGCTTTTATTGAGTGTGTTCTTTAAATGTCAGTTATATCCTGTTGATTGATGATGTTTTCAGTTCTTCCATACCCTTGCTGATTTTTCTCTCTGGGAGTTCTATAAATTGCTGTGTTGAAGTCTCAAATAATAATTGTGGATTTGAAATTCTCTCCTTTTACCTTTTTCAGTGTTTGCTTCATGTGTTTTGAAGTTCTGTTGTTTGGTGCACACACATTTAGTATCACTAGGTCATCTAGGTGGATTATTCCTGTTATCTTTATGTAATGACCCTCTTTGCCCCTAATAATTTCCTTTGCTCTGAAATCTACTTTATCTGATATTAATATAGCCATTCCTGCTTTTTCTGATGAATGTTCACATGATATACCTTTTTCATCCTTTTACTTTGAACTACCTATATCATGATGTTTAAAGTAAGCTTCTTATAGACAGTATAGAGTTGGATCATGCTTGTGATTTTTTCATCTACTCTTCCAATCTCTGTCTTTGACTTGGTTATTTAGATCGTTTACAGTTAATGTAATTATTGCTATGTTAAAGATTAGGTCTACCATTTTATTTTTTGTTTTGTCTTTTACCTTAGTTTCTCAATCCTGTGTTTCTCTTATTTTGCCTTCTTGTGGGTTACTTAAACATTTTTTGGTAAGTCCATTTTAATCTAATTTATTTATAATCATTTGTGTATACTGTTTGTATAGTTTTCTTAGTGGTTGCTTTTGGCCTTACACTATACATATGTAACTTATCATAGCCTACTGGAATCTGTCTTTTATTACTTCAAGTGAAGTTTCAAAATTTTACTTCCATTTAGGTCTCTTAATAGTCCCCAGTTTTAAAGTATGATTTTCTGTAGTATTTCCTTTATATACATTGAGAACCACATCAGACGGTGTCATAATTTTTGCTTTGACCATCATAGGGAATTTAAGAAACTCATGAGGCTAATGATAGTCTCTTATATTTATCCCACTTGTTTTCACCCATTCCATTGTTCGCCTTTTCTTTCTGAAGTTGCCAGTCTTCTGTTATTGTTTTTTATGTTTTCATAACAGTAGGTGATATCTGGGCTTTCCAGTGCCATTGGATATGAGTTTCAGGAAACACTGAGCCTGGCTCACTTAATGCTACTGAGTTGGAGGGTTTGTATACGTTGGGCCTGTTGGCACAGCAGATGCTAGCAGATTAGACTAATGCTGATGGGACTAGTGCCACAGGAGGATGCATTCCCATTCAGGCTACGCTGCTGCTACAGTAGATCAAATCCCCCTCTACCCCAAGTGTGGGGCAGTGACCTGCTGCTGTCACTGCTTCTTTATTAGGCTGCTTTCGCCTCAGGTGTGTGGTGGGATCCCTTGGAAGCTGCTGCTGCTGTGAATCACAGGGTTAAATTCATTTTAGAAATACTTAAATATAAATATATAGCCTGGCTCTTGTAGGACCTCTGTATTTGTTTTTTATTGCTTTCATACGAATTACCGCAAATTGAGTGACTCAAAACATCGTAAATTTATTACCTTACAAGTCTGACATTGGTCTCAGTTGAGTAAAGTAAAAGTGTTGGCAGGATCGACAGATGAATGGATAAAGCTGTGGCACATATATACAATGGACTATTACTCAGCCATAAAAAGAAATGAAATTGAGTTATTTGTAGTGAGGTGGATTGACCTAGAGACTGTCATACAGAGTGAAGTAAGTCAGAAAGAGAAAAACAAATACCGTATGCTAACACATATATATGGAATCTAAAAAAAAAGAAAAAAAATGGTTATGAAGAACCTAGGGGCAGGACAGGAATAAAGACTCAGCCATAGAGAATGGACTTGAGGACACAGGGAGGGGGAAGGGTAATCTGGGGTGAAGTCAGAGAGTGGCATGGACATATATACACTACCAAATGTAAACTAGATAGCTAGTGGGAAGCAGCCACAAAGCACAGGGAGTGGAATCCTGCAGTGTTTGCTGATGGTCATTTGACTGGTGTGAGCTGAAACCTTTTTGACGTTGGATTTGCATGTGGCTAATAATTCCTTATACTGAGCTTTAGGCATGTCCTTTTTTTTCTTTTCCTTTTTTTTTTAAAGAGTGACTACAACTTCCCTCTTCATATTGACGTCTTGAAAAATTTGTCATGTGTTGAATTTCCTTGCCTATTCCCTACCCCAGGGCATTTTTTGAGGGCAGGCGTCATTTACAGCCCAGCAGTCCTTGTGACTATTAAGCTACCATTAGCACTGGGTTTAAAGCTGCTGTTGTGGGAAAGAGCCACAAGGTGGCAGCATTATTTCGTTCTCAACTCTTGTTACTAGGGCAACAGAGTCTTCCTGGAGGTAGTGTTCCAAGGTTGTAAATTAGAGTGGAATGTGCTGGGACAAGCCCCCAGAAGTTTATGTCTCCTTACTTATGTTTGCTTTTTAAATTTAATTTCTATTTCTTATCGGAGTAAATTTGATTAGAGTGTTGTGATTGTTTGGCTGTACAGAATCTGCTCAATGATTCATGCATATGTCTGTTCATCTTCGGATCCTGTTACCATGTATGTTATTACAGAATGTTGAGTAGACCTCCCTTGGTATTTGGTAGGTGTTTTGTCATTATATATTTTCTATGTATTCGTGATTATATAATTCATATAGTTTATATGTTATATGTTTATATACATTTAACATACATTAATCTATGTATGTTAGCCCCTTAGTCCTAAATTATCCATCCTCCCACCTTTCATTTTGGTTAACCATTAGTTTGTTTTATAAGTCTGTGAGTGTCTTTTTCTGTGGAAATATGTTCATTGGTAGCAATCTTAGGATAACATGTATAAATGATATCATAGGATATTTGTCATTCCCTTTTGACTGACTTAACCTAATATGATTATTTCTAGGCTCATCTGTAGTCCTGTAAACGGCACTGTTCATTTTTTTCCCGAGGCTACTATTCCATTCGGTACGTATACCACTTCTTCTTTGTCCATGTATCTGTTGATGGGCATTTTGTTTGCTTCCATGTCTTGCCTATTGTAAATACTGCTGCAATACACGATTTTCCATCCCGTGTCTTTTGGATTCTGGCTTTCACAGGTGACAGGCCCAATAGTGGGCCTTCCAGATCATATGGTGACTCACTTTTTACCTTTAAACACACTGCCATTCTGTTCCTATTATTGGCTGTTACCAGTTTACATCCCACTTAGACCGAGAGGTTATGCTGTTCTCCACAACTTCTTCAACATCTATTGTTTGTTGACTTTTTGCTGATGGTCATTCTGACTGGTGTGAGGTGATACCTTTGTGTAGATTGGGTTTCCATGCGTCTGACAATTCCTGATGTTTTGCGTTTATCAATGTCCTTTTCATTTTTTTTTAAAGATTGAGCTAAACTTACAACTTCTAATTGCCTTCTTGAAAAATTTGCCGCGTTTGGATTTTTTGGCCATTCCCTGCCCCAGGATATTTTTTGAGGGCATGAGTCATTTACAGCCCTGCAGTCCTTGTGAATATTAGTGACCATTAGCAGTAGATTTGAGCTGCTGTTTGAGGAAACGGCCTTAGGGTGGGAAGACTTCTACGTTGCCAACTCTGCTTGCTAGGGAAACAGAACCTTGCTGCAAGTTGTGCTTTTAGGTTGCAGATTAGAGTGGAATGTGCCAGGACAAACCCCCATAAGTTTTAGCCTCCTTAATTCTTGTCTGTCTTTAAGTTGTAGTTTTTATCAGAGCAAACTTGATTGAAAAATGTCTTTTTTTCTAGGTGTACAGAATCTTGTTCATTTACACATATACATATATCTATTGATCTTTGGGTTCTTTTCCATGTAGGTTATTACAGAGTGTTGAGTAGACCACTCTTGGTATTCCATAGGTCTTTGGGGATTATATATTTTATACGTATTAGTATATGTGTGTTAACCCCAATATCCTAATTTATCCATTCCTCACACCTTTTCTTTGGCTTAACCATAAGTTTGTCTTCTCAATCTGAGATTGCCTTTCTCTGTGGAAATATGTTCATTTTTATGAATTTTCAGATAACATAAGTGATATCAAAAGGCATTTGTCTTTCGCATTCTGATTTACTTCACGTTGTGTGATTATCTCTAGGCTCATGTGTGGTGCTGCATATGCCATTCTTTTATTTTTTTTCGTGACTTATATTCCATTCTGTCTATATACCACTTCTTCTTTGTCCATTCATCTGTTTATGGACCTTTTTTTTGCTTCCATATCTTGGCTATTTCAATATTGCTGCAGTGCACATTTGCCTGCCTCTGTCTTTCCGATTCTGGTGGCCTTAGGTTATAGGCCCAAAAGGTGCCCTGCCGCATCATATGGTAGCTGAATTTTTACCTTTTAAAGCAGCTCCATTCAGTTTGTGTTAGTGCTGTTACCACTTTACATCCCACCAGCAGCTAGAAGGTACACAGTTCTCTAAAAGCCCTTCAGCATTTATAGTTTGTAGACTTTTTGCTGATGGTCATTTGACTGGTGTGAGCTGAAACCTTTTTGGACGTTGGATTTGCATATGGCTGAGAATTCCTTATAGTGAACTTTAGGCATGTCCTTTTTTTTCTTTTCCTTTTTTTTTTAAAGAGTGACTACACCTTCCCTCTTCATATTGAGTTCTTGAAAAATTTGTCATGTGTTGAATTTCCTTGCCTATGCCCTACCCCAGGGCATTTTTTGAGGGCAGGCGTCATTTACAGTTTTTTTTTAAATTTAATTTATTTTATTTTTTATTTTATTTTATTTTTGGCTGTGTTGGGTCTTCATTGCTGCGCACTGGCTTCCTCTAGTTGCGGTGAGCGGGGGCTACTCTTTGTTACAGTGCGCAGGCCTCTCATTGTGGTGGCTTCTCTTATTGTGGAGCACGGGCTCTAGGGTGCGCGGGCTTCAGTAGTTGTGGCACGCGGGCTCAGTAGTTGTGGCGCACGGGCTTAGTTGCTCCGCGGCATGTGGGATCTTCCGGGACCAGGGCTCGAACCCGTGTCCCCTGCGTTGGCAGGCGGATTCGTAACCACTGCGCCACCAGGGAAGGCCAAGAAGGTGTTTTTTAACGTGTAATTTGAGCAAGTGGTTCCGTGTTATTAACATGCCCGGGGCGGGGTGGGGGGTCGGTGTGACAGGGCTGCCCTCCTCTGCAGGTCTAGTTCCAGTCTCTGAAAGGCATTGAGGATTCTGTTTGAGGATTCTGTCTTCCTTTGTGTTTTCTGCTCCCCACGCTCCCTCCTGTAACCCCTTTCTGCCATCCCCACTCCCCCCACCCCCCCAGTCACACGTTGCAAACCCCAGACCCGTTTTTTCCGTTGTGATTAAACCGTCACCTGAAGCCGCCTCCAGGAGCCTCTGATCTGAACCCCCTAGTGGCATTAACGTGGCCCTCGTGCTATTAACTTCAGCCTCACAGACTTTCCCCGCTGAGAACAGCTTTGCTGGGCACTGAGGGTCTGTGACTTTTATCTCAGTTAGGCCGTTAAAAAACTGAAACATGGTTTAGATAAATAAATAACTCCTCCTTCCCTTCCTCCTGACTCTGAGCTTGGAGCTGGTGAGCTGTCTGGGGAGAAGGTCACGGGATGGGGGCTGGGGGATGGGGAGAGAGGACAAGGTAACCGTGCCTGACACGGATCTGTAACTACACGTGGACAGAGCTCTATACTGAACGTGTCTGGTCCCTCCTTTGCTCCGAGGCGTTCCCGTTTTCTGGTTGGTGTGAGGGGTGGGGCAGAGTGGAAGGTGGACCAAGGTTGCAGTAGCTTTGTCTGACTCTAGGTCTGTGACATCCCCCTTCAAGCACATCCCTCTTCCCCACTGTCTCCCCATCTCTTCCCTCCGCCCCTTTCCGTGACTGTCTCCGTGTGTTTCCACCTTGTTGCTTTTCTGTGGTCCCTCTGTTTCTCTTTCACCCTCTACCTGTCTCCGCCTTTTGTCTCCTTCCGAACCTTCCAGCATCCCCTGTGCTGCGGTTGGCGCATGGTTTGGGGGATCGCCCTCCAACGCGGGCTGCAGGCGACTTGTCAGACTGCTTTGTGAAACCAAAAAATGTAGAAATCTTTCATTTCCATGGCCTCTGAGGCTTCGCTGGGGTGGCGGGCAATTGGCAGGCCTGTCGGCTACACCCCACACTGGTCGTTGTTTCATATTCTTAGCTATAAAAGTGGGGATACAAATGGTACCTGCTTCATAAGGCCGTAGTGAGGATCCAGCAGGAAGTGGATGCGAAGCCCTGAGCACAGTGATTGATTCTCAGCAGATGCTCAATGAATGAAATCTCTTAAATGAAATCGTTTATTATAAAAATGTTTAGTCCGGGGTAAAAGTGGACCAGAACAATGAGCCCCCATGCATATACATCAGCCAGATTCGGTATGTTTCAACATTTTGTGTACCTGCTTTGTCCATCCCCTCTTCTTGTGGTTGCCGGAATATTTTAAAGCAATTAGCAAACCCCTCGTAGCATTTCAGCCCTATGTGCGTCTCTAAAAAATCTGAATGTTTTCTCATACAACCTTAAGACCTTTATGCCAACCAATGAAAATGATGATTCTTACTTTAATACTGAGTCCATATTCAGGTTTTTCTGATTAACTTTAAAATGTCCTTTTACTCTTGTGTTTTTTGAATCAGGATCCAAATATTGTTCTTGTATTGTAATTGGTAATAACATCCCATTAATCCAGAACAGCCCCCCACCCCACCCCCACCCCCACCCCCAGGTAATTGACGTATTGAAGAAACTGGGCCGGCTGTAGAGTGTTCCACATTCTGGATTTCTCTGTTTGCTTTTTCGTGGTGTCATTTAAATTGCACTTCTGCTTCCTAAATTTCCTATGAGCTGAAAGCCAGCTCCAACAGCTGGATTAGCGTGTTAGGTTCGGACTTTGTAGCAAGAGGCACATGACACGTAGGGGCCGCTCAGCCGTCCGTCACTTCTCTAAAGTGGGCTCAGGTGCGCTCAGCTCTCCGGCTCCTCACTCAGCTGTCATCTGCCATTCGTTTCATTTTCACTGACGATCTCTGCATAAATCGATTATTTTATTAGGAAGTTAGGAAGCGGTGAGTTTGCTAATCATGCCATTCCTTCCACGTTGACTGCTTTTTACTCATCCACTTGCACTATATATTTGCCTGTAAAGACAGTCAGGTGCGGTTGGCAGATTTCTGCGACATCTCCCGTGACTTTTAAAAGCCTCCAGGGGTTACTCCCAGGGGTAACCCGCTGAAAGAGATTTTGCAGATATAATTAAGGTTGTGTTCTGGGTGGGTTGAATTTGCTCACACCAGCCCTTTAAAAGCAGAGAATGTCCTCAGGCCGGCAGCAGAAGTCAGAGAGATTGAAGCAGGAGAAAGGTGGGACGCACCCTTGGCAACTTTGCAGGTGGAGGGGGCCCCATGAGAAGGATTGTGAGTGTGTCGAGGAGCTGAGGGTGACCCCTCCTCCTTGGCAGGCAGCAAGGGAACGGGGACCTCAGTCCTACAGCCCTCGGACCTGCATTCTGCCAACAGCATGAATGAGTTTGGGAGCAGATTCCTCCCTGGAGCCTCTAGATAAGAACCCAGGTTGCCAGCACCTTGATTCTGGCTTTGTGAGCCCCTAGGCAGAAAACCCAGCAGAGCCAGCCAGGACTTCTGACCTCCAGAACTGGGAGGTATTTATTAGCGGTGTTTTTAAGTCACTGAGTTTGTGGATATTTGTTACACAGCAATAGAAGACTAATAGAGCAGGATCAATGCTTAACTTCTTTGTTTTTAATTGCCGGTTTCCAGAATAAAAAAGGTTAAGTAAATGACAGCTGCCTTTATCTTCCTCATCCTAACATAGAAACCATACGTCTTAACGGACACCAATGAAGTGGATTCCTAATTTGCTGTCAGTAAAACTTACTCATTTAGAGATTGACAAGTGTCCTGGGTTTGGCTCATTGAAAGAATGGTTTTAAAGGGATACTGGTTATCAAATAGACAGTAAAATCAATTTGTCGGTTAAAATCAATTTGTATGGTTAAGATGTTTTGCTACCATTTTCTTCTGTGATATACTGAAATAATTTCATCATATGCAAGTGGGGCACATAACATTTGATAAATTCCATCTGTCTGTTGACAATCTACTCACTTCTCTGACTGCATACCCTCTCCTGTTAGAGAAGGATGTTTCCGATTATAAGGAGACTCCAAAATAGATGCTTAATTCATAAAGTATGCAAATGTTACTCTCATATATAAAGAACATCATGGTTAAAGTACTATGACGTCACATCATTATTGCCATGGAAGACATTTCATTTTCTCACACTGACTTCAGAGCTTAATCCAGAGTCTGAATATTGATCTTTTTGAATTCGTGTGAGAATTGGTGTCTTTGAAACATGGTTTTGGTCAAAACAAAATTTTGCAACTTTTACTCTTTGAAAAACAGCTTTATCGAGGCATGCTATTACATGTTATAAAATTCACTCACTATGAGTGTAAATTTGATGAGTTTTAGTAAACTCTGAGTTGTGCAGCCAGCACCACAGTCTAATTTTAAAACATTTCCATGTGTCAAAGAGACCCCCTGTGCCCACTTGTAGTCACTTCCTGCTCCCATCCCCAGGCAACCAATAATCTGCTTTCTGTCTCTATAGTAATTTTCCTTTTCTGAACATTTCATATGAGTGGAATCTTACAGGTTGTAGACTGTTTGTCTTTTGCACATGGCTTCTTTCATTTAACACCAGGTTTTGGAGGTTGATCCACGTTGTGTGTTCCGGTCTCTCGTTCCCTTTTGTTGCTGAATAATATTCCATTACGTGGATAGACCACATTTTGTTTATCCCTTCGCCAGTTGATGGACATTTGAATTATTCCCACTTTTGGTCTATTACAAACGATGCTGCTGTGTTCACATTCACGTACAAGTGTGGATGTATGTTTTCATTTCTCCTGGGTATGTAACTAGGAGTGGAATTGCTGGGCTGTATGGTGAATTCATGTTTAACTTTCTAAGGAATCACTAGTTGCTTTCTAAATTATACTACATTTACATTCTCACCATCATTTTATGAGAGTTCCAGGTTTGCCATAGCCTCATCAACACTTGCTTTTGTCTTTGATTCTAGCCTTCCTAGTGGGTGTGAAGTGGTGCTTCATTGGGGTCTTGATTTGCATTTCCCTAACAGTTAGTGATATTGGACATGTTTGTGGTGATTAGCCATTCTTATATCTTCTTTGGTGAAATATCTATTTAAATCTTATGCCCATTTAAAAAATTGATTGTCTTTATTTATGTTATTTATCATGTGTATAATTCACAAATACTTCCTCCCAGTCAGTGGCTTCTTTTTCATTTTCTTCATAGTGACTTTTGAAGTACAGAAGGTTTTAATTTTGAAGTCCAGTTTACAACTTTTTGGAATGAATTTTAGTGTCTTATCTAAGAACTTTTTGCCTAACTGAATTCCCCAAAGATTTTTTTCTCTTTTTCTTCTAGAAGTGTTTTAGCATTTTAGCTCTTAGGTCTTTGTTTGATTTTTGAGTTGTCATGTATAACGTGAGGTAAGGGTCTAAATTCATCTTTTTTTGCATGTGGCTATCTAGTTGTCTGAAAAATGTTTGTTTTTTTGTTTGAAGATAAAAACGTTTTCTTCCCCCGTTGGATTGTCTTGGCACCTTTGTTGAAAATTGATTGACCATAAACTTAAGGACTTATTTCTGGACTCTTAGTTTTGTTCTGTGGATGTATATGTCTGTCCTTATGCTGGTCCCACAGTGTCTTGATTACTGTAGCTTTATAGTAAGTTTTGAAATCAGGAAATAAAAATCTTCTCACTTTATTCTTTTCTTTCTTTTTTTTTTCAAACTTGTTTTTGGCTCTTCTGGATCCTTTGCATTTCCATATGAATTTTAGCATCAGTTTTTCAATTTCTGCCCCCCCTCAAAAAAAAGCCTACTCAGATTTTGGTAGGGATTTTGTTGAATGTATAGATTTGGAGACAACTGTCATTTTAACAACATTAAGTCTTCCAATCCATGAATGAAATGTCTCTACAGTTGTTTACGTCGTCCCTAATTTCTCTCAGCAGTGCTTTGTAGTTTTCAGTCTTATGTGTCTTCTTAAATTTATTCACAAATATTTTAATGTTTTTGATGCTATTATGGATGAAATTGTTTCTTTAATTTCATTTTTGGTTGTTCATTGCTAGTACATGGAAATAGAATTGGATTTTGTATGGTGATCTTGTATCCTACAATCTTGCTGAACTAATTTATTAGTTCTAGTAGATTTGTGTATGTGTGTATGTGTGTGAGTTCTTCAGGATTTTCTACATGTAAGATCCTGTCTCTGAATAAAAACAAATGTACTCCTTTCTTTCCAGTCTGGTGCCTTTTCTTTTCGATTTTTCCTTTTCACTTTAATTTCTTAAATATTTATTAACGTTGGTCTCAAACATATTTAGCATGCTTTCAAAGAACATTCGGGTTGAAAGAATGCATAAATTATATTTGGCGTTTGGGGCTAAGGCATAAGAAATATACTTGCCATGGACTTTGAAAAAAAAATGTATGTTTCATTATAAAAAGGATACATTGGAAAGACAGAAATTGCTACCTTACAAAGTTCTTTTTTTTAAATTATTATTTATTTATTTATTTATTTATTTAGTTTTGGCTGTGTTGGGTCTTCGTTTCTGTGCGAGGGCTTCCTCTAGCTGCGGCAAGTGGGGGCCACTCTTCATCGCGGTGCGTGGGCCTCACTATCGTGGCCTTTCGTTGCGGAGCACAGGCTCCAGACGCGCAGGCTCAGTAGTTGTGGCTCACGGGCCTAGTTGCTCCGCGGCATGTGGGATCTTCCCAGACCAGGGCTCGAACCCGTGTCCCCTGCATTGGCAGGCAGATTCTCAACCACTGCGCCACCAGGGAAGCCCTGGGTTTTTTTTTAATTGAAGTATAGTTGATAGAATGTTGTGTTAGTTTCAGGTGTACAGCAAAGTGATTCAGCTATACATATATATATTGTTTTTCAGATTCTTTTCCATTATAGGTTATTACAAGATACTGAATGTAGTTCCCTGTGCCATACAGTAGGTCCTTGTGTTTATCTATTTTATATATAATGGTGTGTATCTGTTAATCCCAAACTCCTAATTTATCCCTCCCCACGTTTCTCCTTCGGTAGCCATAAGTTTGTTTTCTATGTCTGTGAGTCTATTTCTGTTTTGTAAATCAGTTCATTTGTATCATTTTTTTAGATTCCATGTATAAGTGATACCATGTAATATTTGTCTTTCTCTGTCTGACTCACTTCACTTAGTATGATCATCTCTAGGTCCGTCCATGTTGCTGCAAATGGCATTATTTCATTCTTTTTCATGGCTGCATAATATACCATTGTGTATATATTGATATATACCACATCATCTTTATCCATTCATCTGTGGACGGACATTTAGGCTGCTTCCATGTCTTGGCTATTGTAAGTAGTGCTGGAGTTTGTTTTTTAAAAAAGCATATAAACTATACAATTCCTAGTTAATATATCATGATACTAAAATCCAGAATTTGGGGGCAGTGCACAGGTCTCTGCTTTATGTGCTTTGTTGAATGAGACATTGAGAATCTAATATATATTAAGTGCTCCACTGGAAATGTCTTATTAAACAAAACAGCACATAGGGGAGACTAGAACAGCATCAGGCCACAGAGGACTTTCCACCTGCCACCAGCTCACTCTGCAAAAGGATGGATGTGAAACCCACAGACCTCTGGCATGCCAGTATCAGACAGCTGTAAGGAGTGTTTACTACTGCCCAGAAGTCTCCGAAATTCTTGGAAGGGGCTACTGGTGATGTTTCAGCGCCATGAGTTTAGATCCCACGGCAAGTGTGGGGAAACCACTCTTAGCCAAAAGGAAAGTCTAGCCAATCAGCCAACATCTGCAACTGACTCAACTTTGTAGCTGTCTCGTTGCCTGGGTCCACATAATTAAGGGAAAATGCTACATGCTCTAGCAATATTAGCAAAGCTGGGGTCTTAATATATATTCCTAGAGAGTTCTAAGGACCCAGGAAACATCACCTCTACTGGAAAAGTTGACCGTCAGCTTTTTGAACTGACAGTAGAGGGATGATTGGGCGGTTTTAGGACTTTAGGAGCCCCAAACGCCTGAAATTCCAGGTGGCAGTGCACTGTCATTAATATCCCCTGGTTTTAGCTCTTTGGGAGATACCTTTTCTGAGGGTTTTATACATTATTTTTGATTTATTTTAGTATTCCTACTTCTAGTCAAAGTCAAGACCAGGAAATGTAGAGATATGCTATGAGGTGGTTCTCGGGCTTTGTTTGAAATCTACTAAAAATTCCGTCATTCGTTCAGTGACTTTCACTGTGTACCATGCATCCGTGAGTAGTACTGCTATGGGTGCCCCTATGGAGCTGACATTCTTTGTTTAATATACTTATTTAATTATTTATTTGGCTGCGCTGGGTCTTAGTTGTGGCACGTGGGATCTTTTAGTTGCAGCATGCGAACTCTTAGTTGTGGCATGTGGGATCTAGTGCCCTGACCAGGGATCGAACCCGGGCCCCCCTGCACTTAGCCACTGGACCACCAGGGAAGTCCCTGGAGCTAACATTCTACCGGGGGGTTGGGGGGGGGGCGGGAGACAGACCAACGAATACACACTGTCCGCACAGTAGTAAATGTTGTGGAGAATTGTAGAGGCCAGAGGGGGGCAGGGCTTGCCGGTATGTGCGGCAGTTTCAAAAGGGTGTTTGGAGAAGGCACCACTTATAAAGGGACGGTTGAACAGCGTCCTGGGGAGGTGTGAGGGCTGAGCCCCTGTGTACTGGGGGGAAGTGGGTCCAGGCAGAGGGCTCAGCAGGGCAGAGACCCTAAGACTGGAACCACGTGGTGGAGGAAGAGCAAGGTGGCTGCAGCCAAGGGGCTGAGTGCGAGGGACCGCGAGACAGGTGGGGGGTGGTTGGCGAGGCTTTTTAGGCAATCACGAGGATCTCCACTTTTACTGGTCCTGGGATGGGGCACAGGAAAGTTTGAGCACTGGGGCGGCACACCCTGACTCAAGTGCTCATGCAGCATCGTCTCGGTGCTGTGGAAGCAAGAAGCAGGAGATGCTGCAGCGCTCAGCAAGAGATGATCCCGGCTTTGGGACCAGCGGCCAGCAGTGGAGGTGGTGAGAAGTCATCTGAAGATGGGAGGATAGATTTGCAGTGAATTGTGCTGTGGTACAAAAGCGGGTGGGAGGCACAGGGGCTTGCAGGGTACCATGTGCTTGGGTTCAGCTGGGGTCAGAAGGTGAAAGAAAGGCTCAGGCAAGAGCCTGAGGGTGTAGGGCGATGACTGTGTTCATGCATCTCGGAATTAAGGTGACTTGCTTGCTTTGCACAGTGGGCCGTCTGCTGAAGAGTATTGTCACACCCGCTCTGTGTTCTGCGTGATGCTTTTAGGTCAGCCTTAGAGTTCAGAGCTTTGTCCCAACTCTGCTCGCTGATGAACAGAGAAGATTCTTGTGATTTGGTGGTTTCCAAGAGAAATCCCAGCAAAGTGTGGATGGAGGTGGGGGCAGAGAGAATTGCTTTAGTCCCTCAAAGAGACTGTTTATAACAGTAGAACACAGTGAGAGCAACTAGGACAGCTTCTTCAAGAAGCACACATATTCTTTCTTCCCTTGTAAGAGGCACTTACTCTCCAAAGAAATCTTTTTTTTTTTCCTTACTGGAAATATTTCACTGCTTTGATTTTATTTTTTAATTCATTGTCTTCAAAGTTTGCTCTTTCAGAATTCATTTGCTTACCATATAATCTATGACTATTTCAGAAGATTGAAATTAGGTTTGTTTTGTGGCTTCTACTTTTAAACCAAGAAGTGGGTTCAGAATTGGTGATGGAAGAGAACTTGAAATAGGATAGCTTATTGGGAACATTGATTTGGGCCCTTTTCTTCTAGTGTTACTTTTTAGCTTATCTCTTTCAGAATATGCCTGATTTCCTTCTCTTGAGATACCACATGTCTAAGGATCCAGTTGTTACTTAATTTTTCTTTGTTTACTGATAAATATGCTGTATGCTTTTGTTCTTTTAAAAAGCAATTTTATTGAGGTATAAAACACTCACAATAAAATACATCCAATTTAAGTATAGAGTTTGAGTTTTGACAAAAGTGTGCACCCGCGTACCTGTTACCACGATCCATATATGGACCATTTCCATCACTTTAAAAAGTACACTCTGGGCCCGTTTCTAAATAGCTCATCCCACCCAGCCCCAGGCAAACACTGATCTGCTTCTGCTTCCAGTCACAATAGATTATATTTGCCTTTTCTAGAACATCCTATCAATAGAATCAAATCCTATGCACTCTTTTGGGTCTGGCCCCTTTGCCTCAGCACCATGTTCTTCCTTGAGGTTCATTATCATGTTGCTTGTGTTGGGATTTTTGTTTCTTTTATTGCTGAATAGTATTCCAATGTATGGACTTATTAACACACTTCACTTTTCATGGACATCGGGTTGTTTCCAGTTCAGGGAAATTATGAGTAAAGCTGCTATGGATATTTTTCATCAAGTCTTGTTGTGAACAAATGCTGTCATTTCTCTTTGGTAAGTGCCTAGGAGAGGCATTGTTGCATCTCCTGTGATAGGTACACACGGTATTTTTTTGTTTTTTGGTCGTACCATGCAGCTTGCGGGATCTTAGTCCCCCGACCAGAGATTGAACCTGTGCCCCCTGCAGTGGAAGCATGGACCCCTAACCACTTACCGCCAGGGAATTCCCAGTACACACACATTATGATTGTTATGTCATCTTGATGAATCTACCACTTTTATCATGATGAGAAGTCTGTCCTGGTAATAATATATTTGTTCTGACGTCTACTTTGTCTAATATTGTTATAATCACTCGAGCTTTCTTGATATTAGTGTTTGCATGGTATGTCTATTCTCTGACCTCTGCCTTGTAATTAGACTATTTAGACCATTTACACTTGAATAATTACCAATTTAGTTGGATTTAAATCTCGTATGTATTATTTGTTTCCTTGTTGCTTTTTTCTTCTCCAGTCTTCTTTTGGATTGAGTATATCCTAGTAAGTTGTCATCACCACTGGCTTATAATAGCTATATAGCTCTTCATTTCATTTATTTTTCTGGTGTTTCCAGGCACCTCGTCTTCCGTGAACTCCTGGTGCCTTTGCCTCGGCAGGACCACCATGGTCTGCTTGGGTCCCCCTCCCAGCACCACATTTCAGAAAGTGCCTCCAGGCGAAGAGCTGACGCAGCCTGGGGTCCTCCTAGTTTGCTTCCCTTCTTTCAGGGACTCTAGCCCCTTCTGTGTCTGAAAACAGTTACTTCATATATTTTGTCCAGTTTTCTGGTTGTTATTGTGGGAGCTTAGGTTCGGCTCTGGTTACCATATTATGTTCTGAAGTGTAATTTTATTTTTGAAATAAAGTATTTGGTTCTTGGCAGGAGAATGTGTTAAATATGTGAAATTGGGACTGCCTGTAAAACCCTAGATGCATAACACCATTGTTATGACTTCACAAAGTGATGTAAAGATGGTGATGATCAGTTTCCGGCTTACGCATAGCAGCACGTGTAAACCTCAGAAGCAGAAGCTTTGAAAAGTTCTGTATCAGTCCCGTTTGAATGATAACAGCCCATAATCGAGCCCTTAGGTGCTCAGTGTTCTACATACAGATCTTTTTTAAAAAAATCATCTTACGTGTGTGTTTTTTAAATTATTTATTTATTTATTTATTTATTTTTGGCTGCGTTGAGTCTTCGTTGCTGTGCACGGGTTTTCTCTAGTTGCGGCGAGCGGGGGCTGCTCTTCGTTGTGGTGTGAGGGCTTCTCACTGTGGTAGCTTCTCTTGTTGCAGAGCATGGGCTGTAGCACGCGGGCTTCAGTAGTTGTGGTGCGTGGGCTTCAGTAGTTGTGGCTCACCGGCTCTAGAGCACAGGCTCAGTAGTTGTAGTGCACGGGCTTAGTTGCTCCGAGGCATGTGGGATCTTCCCGGACCAGGGCTTAAACCCGTGTCCCCTGCATTGACAGGCGGATTCTTAACCACTGTGCCACCAGGGAAGCCCCTGAGGTTTTAATTTAATTTTAATTCATTTAAATTGAAATAGCCCCATGTGGCTAGTGGCTGCCATATTAGACAGCAAAACTCCAGGTAGCAAGGGAGCAGGGGTAGAAAGACAGCCCTGTGATGGAGCAGTGAGGGGAGCCTCCCAGCAAAAGACTGACCAGCCTCTTGCCTCACTGTGGCAGGGGAAGCCCCAGGCTGGAAATGGCAAATACTTGGCACAGGCACCACTCCGAACCATTCCTGCGCCCATGGCAGACACTGCTAGTCAATCACCACACACTTTCTTGCTAGTTCAGCCATAGCTCAGGATCCTTCTCAATACAACACTCCAGGCAGTCCCCAACTACAGATCAGTAGATGCTAGCATTTGAGAGAAATATTACTGGTCATCCCTAGGCCAGGAGGCCCATCTGGGAGGTCCAGGATCTCACCAGGCTGTAAGGTGGCTGGCAAGGGACGTGTGGCCAACCTGGGTCAGTGAGGCAACCACAAATATGGAGAGTGGAGAGGCAATGTGCTGGAGGAGCCAAGATTTTTCTATTTCTTCAAGAAACACTCAGAGCATGATTTAGGGAGAGAGGAAGGGGGTGGGGGGAGAGGTGAAGACTTGTCAAAGCCAGCTGATGTGCAAAGCATTTGGAGATTTTTATTGAGCTGGGTGCAATATTGTGATTTATGAAGAAAAATACATATTTGGTCATTCAGACCAAAAATATATATTTGGCCATCTCCCACGTGGCCCAAACCTTAAAATATTTACATTTTCGCCCTTTTTGGAAAAAAAAAATTTGCGGACCCTTATTCTAGAGAGGGTTCTGAATTGCCCACAAAAGTGGACTTGCTGGATTAAAGGAAATATGCATTGAAAATTTCAGCAGATGCTGCCCTTCATACTTGCACTAGCAGTGTATGAGATTGCCTGTTCCCCAGTATCCTCACCAACACAGAGTAATATCAGACTTTTCCATGTGGCCAATTTGATAGGTGAAAATGGTATTTCACTATCGTTTTAATTGTACTTACCTTATTAGCAGTAAGATTTAGTATTAGGCAGTAGGTATAATAAAATATATATTTGGTCTTTGTCCCTCATTCCTGGCACAAAACTTCTAAACCCCGTGGAATTTCCAGATAGGAGTGTCTTTTGATATTCATAACAAAACCCTTTCAACCACACCTGAGTTTGTGTTAATGAGGTGACTTTTGGAAAGCCCCTAAGGAAGGGGCTGGTTGCCAGGGGAACCAACCAGAATTAGAGGATTGGAACTTTCAGTCTCTTCCACCCTCCCCCCCACCCCCTTGAAGGGGAGAGGGGCTTGAGGTTGAATCAGTTAATCCTGTCTACATAACGAAGCTTCAGTGAAATTAAAAGAATGGAGTTTGGGGCTTCCCTGGTGGCGCAGTGGTTGAGAGTCTGCCTGCCAATGCAGGGGACGCGGGCTCGAGCCCTGGTCTGGGAAGATGCCACATGACACGGAGCAAGTGGGCCCGTGAGCCACAACTGCTGAGCCTGCGCGTCTGGAGCCTGTGCTCCGCAACAAGAGAGGCCGCGATGGTGAGAGACCCGCGCATCGCGATGAAGAGTGGCCCCCGCTTGCCACAACTAGAGAAAGCCCTTGCACAGAAACGAAGACCCAACACAACTAAAATAAATAAATAAATAAATAATTTTAAAAAAAAGTTCTTCAAAATTATTAAAAAAAAAAAAAAAAAGAATGGAGTTTGGAGAGCTTCTGGATTGGTGTACCCAGGGAGGTGCCAGGTGGGACAGCATGGAAGCTTTGCACCCCTTTCCCCATACCTTGCCCTGTGCGTCTCTTCCATATGGCTGTTCCTGAGTTAGATCTTTTTATAATAAACTGGTAATCTAGAAAGGAAAAAAAATATTATATATATATATATATATATATATTTGGTCATCTCATATATATTTGGCTTTCCAAAAGTCACCTCATTAACATAACAAAAGGCACCTTTTTTAAAAAATTAATTTTATTTGAGCGTAGTTCTGCTGTACAGCAAAGTGAATCAGCTATACATATACATATATCCCCTCTTTTTTGGATTTCCTTCCCATTTAGGTCACCACAGAGCATTGAGTAGAGTTCCCTGTGCTATACAGTAGGTTCTCATTAGCCTGGAAGGGCGACGCTGCACTCTCCCCTCCGTTGCCAGGCAGGCTGTGCTTCTGTTACTGCAGCCCAAGGCCCCGAGAGCCTGCTCTGGTTCCTTAGGGGCCCCTGGGAGGGGTGTTTGTCACAGGTCTCTCCGCAAGCCCAGTTCTCTCGACCGTGACTGTCCTCGATTGCGGCGTCTGCTACACGGCCTGGGTCAAAGAGCCTAAAAGTGCGGGGATTGGGACCCAACCTGGTAGGAGGAACTTGAGTCCCGTGATCCCCCTAAGCCCCTGTAACCCTGCGGTGGGCGTGGGTCCCCCTCAAGTCACGCTGCCTCCCACACCCACAGCTTCCTTCTGTCTTTGGCTGAGTCCCCTCTGGTTCCTCAAATGGCCACCAGGTGGGAGCAGAGACCTGCGGTGAGGCTGGGACTGAGGCCTCCTTGAAGATGGGCTAGGAGGGCTCCAGGCAGGGCTGGGGGCCTCTCTCACTGGGGGTCTGGGCTTGCCGGGTGGCTGGGAGCTGGGTGCGTGCCTGGGGGTGCAGGCCTCTTTTGGGGTGAGTGTGCTGTGACTGCGTGGGGTGTAGATGGGCACACCTGTGTGCAGAGGCCTCTGCAGCTGTTGGGTGCGTGTGCCCTTGAGCATGCCCGTGTGCAAGCATGCAGGGGGTACCTGTGTGTGACTGTGGGGCCTGGGTCTGCAGAATCCTCCCTGTTCCCCTGCAGGCCTGAGAAGGCTGACGATTGGGATAGCCTGGCCCTTGAACTTTATGTTTCCAAAGCGGCAGGTGGCTCCGAGGCTCGGACCTCAGGACCCCCTGCCCGCTGTGTTCCCTTAGGCTGTGTCCAGCCAGTGTGGCGGCTTGTCCTACTTTGCCAGGTTTGGGGTCCTGCTGAGCCTTTTTTATTTATTTATTTATTTTAACATCTTTATTGGAGTATACTTGCTTTACAATGGTGTGTTAGTTTCTGCTGTGTAACAAAGTGAATCAGTTATACATATACGTATGTTCCCATATCTCTTCCCTCTTGCATCTCCCTCCCTCCCACCCTCCCTATCCCACCCCTCTAGGTGGTCACAAAGCACCAAGCTGATCTCCCTGTGCTCTGCGGCTGCTTCCCACTAGCTCTCTGTTTGACGTTTGATAGTGTATATATGTCCATGCCACTGTCTCACTTTGTCACATCTTACCCTTCCCCCTCCCCATATCCTCAGGTCCATTCTCTAGTAGGTCTGTGAGCCTTTTGATTTGTGTCAGGATGGGGACTCATTGCTGTTCCTGGGGGCCTCGGGGTAGGAAAGGCCAACAGTGCACTGGGGGTGCTCCTTAGCCCCAGGCTGGGGGTTCGGGGAGGGGGAGGGCCGCCACACCGGAGTTTGTGCCCCTGGTCCTGCCAAGCCACTGGGAGGGTGGATGCTAGCCCACTTGTCACCCGCTTAGCATCCTGGGCTTCCAAGGTCCTCCTCCAGCCAGGCCCGTTTCCCTGCTCCCTTTGGTGCCTTTCTACTGCCCTCACTACCTCCACCGCCCTCTTCCGTTCTCCCTGAAAACCACGCTAAGCAGACATTTGTCAAGGTCACAGTGACCTCCATGCTGCCAAGCCCAGTGGACAATTCTCCGGCCTCCTCTGACTTGACCCTCAGCAGCACTTCAGGGGCTGGTCCTTCCCTCCTCCTGCCATCACTCCCTTCCGCAGCTCAGGAATTCCGCTCTCCTGGTTTTCCTTCTGTCCCGCTGGCCCTCCCTCTCAGCCTCCTTTGCTGGTCCCTGATCTCTCCAAGTCTGGGTGCCCCATCCCTACACCTCTTCTGTCTCCCTCTTTAAACGCCCACTTCCTTGGTGATCTCATCCAAGCTCATGGCTTTCAAATGACTCCCGTTCAGTATAATTTAATTAGTTGGTTTTTTATCATCTGTCTTCTCCCAAAGGAAAGCAAGCTCTACAGGCAGGGCTTTTTTTGTCTTAAGTCAGATTTATTAAGGTATAATTTACATACAGTTAATGTCACCCTTTTTAGTGTTCACTTCTGTAAGTTTTTGACAAACACGTATAGTTGTGAAACTGTCTCTGCCGTCAATTACAGGACAGTTCCCATCACCCCCAAAAGTTCTCCATACCCTTGTGGTCATCCCCTCCCCCATGTCCCGCCCTGGGCAGCCACTAATCTGTTCTTTTGTCCCTTTTCCCTAGTTGTGCCTTTTCTGAAAAGTCATATAAATGGGATTGTACTGCGTGTAACCTTTGGAATCGGCTTCTTCCACTTATCACAATGCACAGCGCATTTGAGATTCACCCATATTGTTGCAGCTGTGAGCCGTTAGTTCTTTTATTCTATTGTATTTTATTGCACAGCTTTGTTTATCTGTTCGGAGGGGGACCAGTTGTCCTGGTTTCCGTGGGAGGGAATGGTTTTTCTGGGACATGGGACTTTCAGTGCTAAAACCAGGGTGGTTGGTTATCTTAGTTCTTTAGTTGAGGGACATTTGGGTTGTTTCTAGGTTGTTGATGATTTTGAATACCTACTCAATATAACCAGTGACAGAGGGTTTTTTGGTGAACACAAATGTCCATTTCTCTTGGGTAAATACCTAGGAGTGGGGTTGCTCAGTTGTATGACGAGTGTACGTATCACTGTAAAAGAGGCTGCCAAGCTGTTCTCCAGAGTGGCTGTATTGTGTAGCATTGTGGGAGAATTCCACTTGCTCTGCATCTTAACCAGAACTTGGCAGTGTGTCAAAAAAAATTAAAAACCGGTTTTTTAGCCATCTTAATAGGTGTATAATGATATCTCCTCACGGTTGGCAGAGATTTCCTTTATTCGCCTTGAGTAGTGTTGTGCCCCCAGTGCCTGGGTTAGTGCCTGCTATGTAGTAGACACTCAATGAATTTTTTTTTTTTTACTGAGTGAATGGATGTATGGATGGATGAATGAATGAAGTCAAAGGGGCTTCTGGTATCTAAATCTGTTATAGCAAATACATAGCACACGTACCGCCAATTCCCCCATGCCCCATTCTGTTTCCATGGCAGACGTCACTCATCAATTGAGCCATTTTATCCACCTGCTTCATTTCAGACAGGTACGATCCAGTCCTTTGTGTAGCAAGTGAGATGAGCCCCATGAGCTAATGCAGCTTTAGTTCAAGCCTCTCATTGGCTGAAGAAGAGGCCAGGCTCAGAGCAGGGTCCAAGGCTGCCCAAGGACTCACAGCGAGCCAGTGGCAGGACTAGATCTCCAGGCTGGGCTCTCCCCAGAAAAATGCACGACGTCTCTGACAAGGCTGGAGTAGGATGGGAGGCATGGACGTGGATCTGGGCTTGAGGCCGGGTTGGAGCATTGTGGAGTGCTCCCTGGGCCCCGGCTGGGTGGGAAGGCTGATGCCGGCGCTCTTCCTGCAGGTGCCCAGGAGCTGCTGGGATGGCCTACCCGCCCACGTTGGCTCCCTGGCCCAGCGGGCGTACTGGGCTCTGCTGAGCCAGCAGAGGGACCAGAGCATCGTGGCCCTGGGCCAGAGCGGTGCTGGCAAGACCACCTGCTGCGAGCAGGTCCTGGAGCACCTGGTGGGGATGGCAGGCAGTGTGGATGGCAGGGTCTCAGGTACAGTGGTCTCCAGGTGACGTGCAGCTGGGACGTGGTGGGGGCGGTGGCGTGGGGGAAGGGAAGGGAGAGTCAGAGGGGGTGCTGGGCGGCTCTTTCTTATATCTGCTCAGCTAGCGTTCACTGAGCACCTGTGTGCAGACCCTGTGCTGGCTTCTGGGCAGGGCCACCCCTAGTCTGTTGGGTACTTTTGTGTGAATTAGAAATAGGTACTCCTTGCCTAAGACACTCACTGCCACATGTGGAACCGTCGTCACGCATTGACATTGTTAGAACCAAACACTTGACCACCACGTTCTGGGCCATCATCCTAATAAGTATACAGGCCTATGGCTATCTGATATAAATGCTGTGCCCTTAGGTGTGGTGTCCTTGTGCAGCGCACAGCCCACTGGACTGTGCAGAGGACCCGATAAGTAAAAACAAAGACAAGGAGGCACTGACAGCCGGAAGGGAGACTCAGCTGCACATCTGTGCCAGACTCCAATGCTCTGCACCGCTTGCTGGCCGAGCTGGGGAGGGGAGAGGCGGAGGGAGCACAGAGAAGGGGCCGGGGGGCTTCCTTGAGGAAATGATGTTTGAGCTGGGCATTAAAGAAAGAGTTTCAACATTGTAAATCAACTATACTTCAATAAAAAATAGTGTCAGTTGGTGATAATAATTACAATATTGATGGGGATCGTGGTAAATGCTTGCTGAGGACTTACGCGCCAGGCTCTATTCCAAGCAGGTTAACTTATTTATTATTTAAAACATCCCTATAAGGTAGACATTATTATTATTTGAATTTTATAGATGAGGCCATTAAAACGCAGGGAGGTTAACCAGCTTGCCCAAGGCCACACAGCTCATACATCCTAGCACCGAGATTCAAACACAGACAGTTTGGCTCCAGAGCTGTTACCCCTGGGCCAGTGTCCTCAATGTATTGTTGCCCCTCTGAGGAGCCTTTTTAGTTGTTCTTTCTCCTAATCGTCTCCCACCATGAAAAGTTAATGCCATAGATTCACCATATATTTGTTTATGCAGTGTGTGTGTATGTGTGTATATATATACAGACACACACAGACGTGTGTGTGTGTGTGTGTATCTGTGCTCTATTCTATACATAAGAAAGGAAAACTGCCCCCATCCTCAAGAATCAGTTTCTGCCCTCTTGGGGGCAGTATTCCCCCTGCTGAGAATATATGGCCCAGGCAGTATTGCTTTTCTAATAATAACAAACAATACTAACACCACCACATTTGGAGCATGTTCTGAGCACTTTACATTATTAAATCTTTTAGTCTTTGTGGCAACCACATGAGGTAAGTAAGTACTATTATTACCCCCATCTTATAGATGGGGTATCTGAGGCACAGGGAGGTTAATTTATTCGCTCCAAATCAGGTGACTAACAACGGGGAGAGGCCATATTCAAGCTTGTTTAACCATTGTACTATCCTGCTTCTCCACTGGGCTTATTCCAATGCTTTATTGATCACCTGTTCTGCACCTGGCCCAGGTTAGAGCCCTGTGAGGAGCTGGGGATACAGCAAGGAGAGGCCCTCCCAGAATGTAGATCTGCTGAAAGTGTGTGTTGGGGGAGTGGGAGTCAGGCTAGGCTGTATCCAGGTGCCTAGCACATAGTGGGTGCTTGTTAAATAGTTATGTTAAAAAGCTTGGGACTGCTGGGCTTTTTGAGCTGGCTGTGATGGGCGTTCCCCGACAGCAGGTCCAAGAATGTTAATGCTCTGCCCTCCTCCTAGACTCCACCAGGCCCAGGAGGCCCTAGGGCAGCCCTTGTCACTCAGATCGTACCAATCCTAGGTGTGTGTATCTCCCCTTCTGGGCTCACTCTTGCTCACCCCGCGCCCCTGCTTGCAGCACAGGGCCAGCCCAGCAGCGGAAGAGGTGTGGCTTAGAGCTGAGTTGGGGGAGTGGAGGGGCCCCTGCTGGGGCCTGGGGCCAGAATGGGGTCCTGTGAGAGGTGGGGGTGGCAGCACCCGGGCCACGGGTGATGCCCTGTCTGTGCCCCACCAGTGGAGAAGATTCGAGCCACCTTCACTGTCCTCCGGGCCTTTGGCTCCATGTTCACCGGCCACAGCCGCCGTGCCACCCGGTGCTCCATGGTGATGTCACTGGACTTGAACGCCACAGGCCGAGTCACGGCCGCCCAGCTCCAGGTGAGGCCTCTGGGTGGGAGGGAGAGGGGGCTCTTTGGGGCTGCAGTAGCCTCAGCCCCACTCAGCAGGGCCCACGCCTCCAGCTGGGACCCTGGAATGTGTCTAAATGGTCATCGCTCCCCAGGCCAAGGCCAGCTCCTCCCCACCTCACTCAGTGCCCAGACATCTCCTCCCGGAGCAGGCCAGCTCGTCTGTGCCTCGGAGTATCACAGGGATGAAATATTCATGAGTAGATACATAATTCAGCCGCTCATTAGCTGGGTCTTAAAAGCGTAAGCTGAAATTAAACAGGCGCTCGCTGGCCTTCTGCGGCAGCCCGTGTGTGACAGGCACATGGCCTGTTTGTTCCTCTCTCTGAAATCACCTGGCTCCTCCCCTTCCCCCCCCCGCCCCGCCCCCGCCAACATTCTGTTTGAACAGAAAACAGGATTAGGTTATTAGAAGGGTTGTTTGTATGTGGAGCTAGGAGAATACCCAGACTCGCTGGTGCACGATAAATCCCTTTCTGTCCCGGCCCTGAAAGTCTACCGTGCATCACCATGTGGGTCAAGTTATTAAGGGCTTCGGTTGCATAAGAGTGTGTTGGAGGGCGGCTCTGGGTTAATTGTTAGTACCCTTGGATTCCTTCATCGGAATGAGCCCGTTGCATTCGTTGATTGCCTGCGTGGACGCTGAATCAGTGAGACAAAGGCCTGGCACGTTTTGATTTGGAGGCGTCCAGCCAAGTTGGGGCCTGAGGTGCTGCCTCGAAGAGTGGGCCTGGGGGTTGGTGGGGGTGTGCGGGCAGCCTAGCGGGGCCTCGTGCTGACCGGCGCCTGTCCTCTCCCCTGGCAGACGATGCTGTTGGAGAAGAGCCACGTGGCCCGGCAGCTGGAAGGGGAAGGCAGTTTCGAGGTTTTCTCCCAGATGCTATCCGGATTGGACCTGGCTCTCAGGTGAGCGACTGGGCTGAGCAGGGACAGCCGAGGGCAGTGAGACAAAGGGCCTCCGCTCTCCAGGGCCCCAGCCCTGCCTCTGCCCAGAGGTGAGAGGCAGTGGAGCCCAGTGGTTAGGAATCTGGCCTCTGATTCTTGCTGCCTGGTACTGCTCCTGGGCTGGGTGAACCTGGCCAGGTGTCACCTGCTCTGAACCTCCGTTTCTTCCTCTGTAAAGTGGAAATAGTACCTTGACTGCTGACCTTACAGGATTAAGTGAGATAATTCACATATGGCTCTTTATACACGCTGGGGGGTGGTGGTGGGTGTCTGCTGTGACGGTGACATTTTGGTACAGGTTCTGACAGCAGCGTGGGAGGTGGGCAAGGAACAGCAGACCCCAAATCTTCCAGAAGCTCCTAAACTCTGTGAGAGCCTTGGGTGCACCTGAGGTAGCTCAGGGCGAGGAGGCACCAGGTGGAACAGCAGAGAAGCCACAAGGCTCATCTGGGAGGGCCTTCTGGGGGAGGTGGCCCAGGGAGTCATCTCTGCCCCTCGCTGACTCCTGGGAATTCTTGGACATGTGGCTCCCTGTCTCTGAGCCTTGGTTTCCTCATCTGTTGAACGAATGAGTAAGGTTCTATCTAGTGAAGCTCCAGGGAGTGCTCACCCCAGGCGAGGGGTGATAATTTTCAATTTGCCTCTGCGTCCCCCATCATTTGTCTCCTGCCTTCCACCCCCGTCTGAAGGGCAGGCCCAACCTGTCCTGAGCCTCCTGGCTAAGGCCAGAGGGGCACCTTACCCTTTGGAGAGAGGGCAGATTAGGGAGGAAACTCCCAGTTTTCAGAGCAGGGTAACTGAGGAGTAAGGAAGCTTCTGGAAGGCCTTCACTTAAGAAGGGCCCATTGAGGGCAGCAAGTGAGGAATATTCGGGAGGCAGGGCCAGGGCCTGAGGCAGACCCCGGGGCCACCTGGGGCACTCTGTGGAGCCCCGTGCCATGATGCCCACCTGCCCTGCCAGGCCACTGGTGTGGGTGGGTCCTCCCTTACTTCTGGTCCCTTCTCTGTTTCCAGGACAGAACTGTACCTGCACCAGCTGGCAGACAGCAGCTCCTTCGGCATGGGCGTGTGGCCTAAGGTAAAGAGGAGGTCCTTCTGGGTGTGAGTGGGTGTCTGTGTCCCCATGGCCAAGATGGGCGGGTCCCCTGTGTGGCTCGTCCCTCTGCCACTGGGGTGAGTAGTTGGCAAGGGCTGGTCACGTGGGGGAGGCAGGGTTGCCTTTATGGGGCCTGGGCTTGTCAGGGAAATGAGTCTTGTGCTAATAAAGGGAACCAGGAGGTGGTTTGTGTAGAGGTTAGGGCGCGGTCTCCGGGACAGGCTGTCTGGGTTCAAACCCCGGCTCTGACACTTACTGGATATGAGACCTCAGGCATGGACCCTAGCCTCTCTGAATGTCTGTGTCCTCTTCGGTAAAATAACAACAGAACGGGCGGGCAGGCTGAGGAGAGGACAGAGCGTGGCACGGCCTGCCCGCCTGGGCCACGGGGAGAAGGTCGGGGCGCCGCCCGCGCCCTCGTTCCGCTGCCTGGCGTCCTTTGTGGAGGCAGGGCTCCCAAGGAGCTCAAAGGCCAGGGAAGGACACACGGGACGGTCCAGAGCCACCCTACCGCTCCAGTGGTGCAGCACCCTCTCTGAATTCCTACTGCCACCAAAACACATCCCTAAGGCCTTTGGGAAGAATTGCTAGGACCCAGGAAGGCGGCCCCTTGCTGTGGTCCAGACTTCAGCAGCTGCCGATGACCAGAGGGAGCCAGCCGGCCGGCCGTGAGCAGGAGGACACGACACGGGGACAGGGACAGCCCCAGCCGGGCTTCCCGCAGCTGTGCCCACCGCCAGAACCAGCTCCAGCCAGTCACAGCCCCCGAGATGCCAAACAGAGACGGGCGAGAGGCCGGCAGGAAACTGACACCCCCTCACTAGAGAGCCTGCCCGGTCGGGGTGCGGGGCACCATCCCCGTCTGAACTCACCCCACAGCTCAGCCGTCTCCCAGTGACCCAGACGCGTCACCACGGCCCCAGGGCTGATCCCCGACCAAGGTCAGAACTCCCCCCAGTGTGACGGCCCCCATGCCACTCCTGTGGTGGAAGGGACGGCAGGCAGAGACCAGGAGTAGAGTCTTTTTTATTAATGGCTGCGTTTTCAAAGAACCGTTTTGTTACCAGGAAAGCTCCCCAGGAAGGGATTGCATTAGTGCAACAAGGGGGAGCCTTGATGCCAGGCTTTCCAGACACTTCCAGGTGGAGACTTTTGGCCTAGGCCGGCCGCCGGGGACTCGGGGGCTGGGAGGACACACGGCCCCTCCCCCGCCCCGACGGGGCGCTAAGGCACCCGGCCCGCCTGGGGGGGCAAAACCCCGTGCCGTCAGCAGGCCGGCGGCTTGCAGCCCTCAACCTGCAGCCCTTTGCTCAGGAGGAAGGCGTCCTGCATGGGGTCACAACCCAGGAAGAGCTTCACCATGCCCTTGGCATCCTCGGAGCCCCCTGGCCTCAGAATGCAGCTTCTGTAGTCCATGGCAACCTGAGGAGAGGGGGCGGGGCTGCAGGAGGGTGGAGCACCCCCTTCACGGAGGGTGTGGGTGTGGCCACCTCTGCTGTGACTCAACAAAGGGCAGGGGAGCAGGGGGTTCTGGGCAGGGCCCTCAGAGCCTGGCAGGCCCAGGCGGGCGGCAAAAGCATCTAGACCCAGGCCCAAGGACCTCCGTGTTGGTCTGCACGGCAGGCCGGCCTCTCACCTTGCCACTCAGGACGCCCTCCTGCTTGAAACGAGTGTGTGGACCGTGTCCGCGGAGTACACCTCGCTGCACAGGTAGCCATAGGACTGGGCGTCGTAGCTTCCTGCCAGGTGGCCGAAGGTCGCAGGCAGGTGGGTCCCTGGGACACATGCGGAGAGGCTCCTGCCCGGCCCCCTGGCCGCTCCGTGCCCCTTCCCCAGAGCCCAGAGCTTGGGGCCTCAAAGCAGCCCTGTCTGAGTCCCCTGCCACTAGAGGGAGTATTGGCCCAACACTTCTAGAAAACGGGGACCTTGCGGGCAACTCAGTGGAGGGACACAAATCAATCTTTGCCGACTTTCTGCTGAAGCTCACGAGGGTTCACCCCTAAGCCTCTTACAGGGACAGCTGCCCGAGGCTCCGAGGGATGAGTCAGGGCTCGCCCTCCAGCACGGGGAGAGCGCGGGTTAAAGCGCTCACGAGGGAGTGAACTGCGTCTCCGCACCGACACGCTCGGGCAAACCTCGTCGACGCGTTCCGTCCGGGGTATGAAGCCCTCTCCTGCCTCTTCCAGGCTCTCCAGAAAGCACGTGCAGATACGCCCAGCCCACCCTCGGACTCCGCGGGCCACAGCTGGAGGGACCAGCCCAGGAACCCAGGCAGGAAGAGGCCAGAGGTCAGCGAGCCTCGACCAGAGCCCGTCAGTCGGTCCCCCTTCACACACCACCAGAGGATCCTCTTGACCTGGGCAGTAGCCGCCAACCGACCGCTAAGGTGGGCCCGGCGTGCGCTTGGCTACCTGGCGTGGCTGGGACCCCGAGGATCTCCTGGCAGAGGCGGGCATTGTCCTAGGCCGGGTCCGAGGGCGTCTGCGTGTGCAGGGCCTGGTCCACCTTGGCCAGGACGATCTGGCGCAGGTTGAAGAGGCCTGGAGGGCGGGAGGAAGGAGACGGGGGCGCTGGCACTGTGTCCAGGCCGCGCTTTCCAGCCGGGCGGTCCGGGAGCCCCTTTCCTTTCCCTCGGCCCGGCCGCACGGGGGTTGGCCAGCCGGGACTTGATGAGCTTGTCCAGCAGCTCCTGGGGGACGGCGCTGCTCGTGCCCCGCCGAGACTGGCAGCAGCGCCAGGGCTTCACAGGGCGCGGCGCTCCCGGCCCCAGAGCCTACCCTCTGGTTCTCATCCCCGGCTGTCACCAGAGTCGCAGGCAACGTGCCCTTCTTTTCGTTTGTCTTTTTTCCGGCCCTCGACCACGCAAAGGTGTGAAGCCCTGCCACTCGCTGCCACGTGGATGCACCGTGAGAACACGGTGCTCAGCGAGAGAAGTCAGACACAGAAGGACACACAGGGTGTGACCCCACTGAGGGGAAACGTCCAGAACAGGTAGATCCACAGAGTCAGAGTGGGTTCCTGGTTGTCAGGGACAGGGGAGGGGAGGGAATGATAACTAAGGGCGTGAGGGACCTTTTTGGGGTGAGGGAAATGTTCCAGAACAGGGCAGTAGTGATGGCTGCACAGCTCAGTAAAGTGTCCCCACGCGCTCCGGTTGCAGTCTGTGAGAGCATCGCTCTCAGGACGAAGGGCTGACTGCAGGAAGACTGAACGAGCACTGGGTCCTGGGCCCAGACGCTCATCTGGGGACCCCCCCCACATTGGGAAGTCACTGGGACTTGCTGAGCCTCCACCGAGACTGGCAGCAGCCCCAGGGCCTCACAGGGCGTGGTGCTCCCGGCCCCAGAGCCTAACCTCTGGTTCTCATCACTCATCACTCACCAGCCTTGCATGCAACGTTCCTTTCTTCTATTTTGTCTTTTTTAAAGGCAACTCTTGAATACCTGTATTTAACATGCAGGGAACCAGTCCTGACTCCTTGATCTGGGACTTCCAGCCTCCAGAGTCTCGAGGACATCCACTTCCGTTGTTTACGCGCCCAGTGCGTGGGGTTTGATGATGGAAACTGACACCGAGGGCGTCTCCTCGTGCGGGGTGACATCAGCGGAAGAATCCCGTGGCGAGGGCCTGCCTGAGGACCACGGGAGAGCCCGGGCCCTCCCCGCCCCCTGCCTTCAGCCCCTCGCCCGCACCCTCCTGGGAGCGGAGCTGGTGCATCGCTTGCCAGAACTCATGGAAGTAGGTCTCCAGCTCATCATGCTGGAACAGGGAGGGCGGGTTGGGCGTAGGCTTGGTGAAGTTGGCCACCATGGCCGCGATGGCAATCTGGCGCCTCCCGTCCTGCTGCAGGCAGCCCGGCTGCAGGCCAAAGCAGGCCATGTGCCCGGACTTCCCTTCCCTGGGGAGGGACGCGGGTGAGGCCCCGCTACCACAGAGGAGCCCCGGCCCACGGCCGACAGGTTCCCCCACGCATGCACCGAGGGTAGAGGTCCAGGTAGAACTTGCTGATGGATGACCTTGCCCGAGGCCGCGTCCCGGACCGTGTAGAGCCTCACATCTTCATCTTCGTGACGCATGTTGGCGCCTTCCTCCAGGTCGAAGGTCAGCCCCAGCAGCTCCTGGGAGATGCCCAGCCGCCCGCGCGTGACCACCTGCATGGGGAAGGACTCATTGAGCAGGTACTGGTCCACGTGGTAGCGCGTCTCCTCCCCCTGGTTCATGTAGTAGCGCAGGTCCTAGACGTTGATGGGCCCATCAAAGTGCAGGCCCCGCCTCTGGCACTCAGCCTTCTTTAGCTCCAGGATCAGGGCCGCTCCTGCTCCCCGAGGGGCTTCAGCTTCTGGGCCAGCTCATCTGCGGGCGGAGGGGAGAGGCTCAGCTATGTCCCTGTGGCAGCCGCCCAGCCGCCCCCCACCCCACGCCCCTCGAGGCAGAATGAAGGGTTGGGGAAGGCGACCCCCAAGGGCTGACACAGTGGGGTCTCAGGCAGCACCACGTCCAGTCAAGGTCCACCTGACCCCCGTCCCCACTGGGACTCGGGGAGGCGGGGTTACCTAGGAAAGTGGCCACCACCTGGCTGGTCTTGGCCATGTTCATCTCCAGCACAGAGTCGGCACGCGTGCTGAATCCCAGCAGGCGGGACTTCTGAGCCTGCAGCCTTACCAGCTCCCCGAGGATCGCGCAGTTCTCCTGGAACCCAGAGACAGCCAGCGCTGGGGACCGTGGGCCACGCCCTCCCCACAGGCCCCGGGCCAGGTCTCTGTGGGTGGGAGGGCTCTCAGGCCACTGGCAGGCACAGCCAAACACCCTCCCTCCTCCTCCTGGCCTGGATTTCTAGACACTTTGGTGCTGTCCTAACATGTGGTCTTTATGAACACAGGTCCTTTTGGAACCAGAAACGGCGTGAACCATGATGAGCTCTAAGGCCAAGGGCAGGAAGAAATGTGACCAGGCTCTCCACCCGGGCTCAACAATACAAACTTGGCTGCCGTGCAGACAGCAGCTCATCCCCACGGCGCCCGAACACCCAGCCCCTGGACGGCGAGAGACCTGTTGCTGCAGGTGGCCCGTGGTTGGCTGGTGAGGCCTGGCCCCAGGCGTACGCCACCTTCTCTGGGGCCACCTCTCTGGGTCTGCGGTGGGGTTCTCCTGGGAGCCCCCAGTCACCACAGGACCAACGTGGCCTGTCTGCAGCCCAAGAAGGTGGGGACACAGGTCTGTCCCCCGTGGACATCACCCGCGAGGCCGAGCAAGCACCAGTGGTGTCTGCGGGGAAGATGAAGGGCTCATGCACAGCCCCCATCTACTGAAGATGCTAAACGGGAGAAGCACAGACTGCAGCCACATGCGGTATGGACCAAACGCAAGTGTCCTTGCAGGAACCGATGTCTGAATGTCGAGGCTGTTCCCGGGCCACAGTGAGAAGGCCCAGGCCCCACGCAAGGCACAGAGAGGGGATGGGGGGAACATCTGCGAATCTGAGCTCATCGGGCATCACCCCAGAAGGAGAGGGAGAGAGCCAGAAGGAGATACGGAGGGAGAGGGAGAGAGAGGGAGGTACAGACGTCTCTCCTTTCCCTGGGGGTTCTCTAGTGCAGCCAAGCCTGAAAACCACTGCATTTCGGGAGATGGGTCCTCGTGGAAAAGTTAAATAGTAGCTCATGGCATTATCGACACATATTAAAATGGCCCCAAATCTTGGGGAGTCAGGGAGGGGAGCTGGCGGCTGCCTCGTAAAGGAGGAGAGATTGGGCGTCAGAGGAGGTGCCTGCCTCCACCACCTCCGCCGCCGCTGCCCCCCCCCAGGGCCCCGCAGACTTCATCTCCCAGCTGTGGTCCTGGGCTGGAAGGCAGCGGGGAGGTCAGGCCGTCCCAAGCATCAACGTTGACTTCAGGGCTGATCTGAAAGGCGCCTGGTGTTTGTTGAAGCAGAAAAAAGAGAAAGCAGTGGGCAGAGGATGGGAGGGGGAGGGAGCCCCCATCAGCCCTTCTCCCTGTCTCCCTCTCTGTCCCCCTCCCTCCCTCCCTCCCTCTACCTCCCTGCCTCTCACTCTCCCTCCATCTC